>NW_027484931.1:0-132055 GCF_050908995.1 Andrena cerasifolii
AAACCGATATTGAAAAACAAATATTGATAAACCGATATTGAAAAACCGATATTGAATCCGATATTAGAACCGATATTCAAAAACCGATATTGAATCCGATATTAGAACCGATATTGAAAAACTTATATCGAAAAACTGATATTGAAAAACCGATATTGAAAAACCGATATTGCAAAACAAATATTGATAAACCGATATTGAAAAACCGATATTGAAACCGATATTGCAAAACCGATATTGAAAAACCAATATTGAAAAACAAATATTGAAAAACTGATATCGAAAAACTGATATTGAAAAACCAATATTGAAAACTAAATATTGAAAAACCGATATTGAGAAACCTATATCGAAAAACTGATATTGCAAAACCGATATTGAAAAACCGATATTGATTCCGATATTAGAACCGGTATTGAAAAACTGATATTGAAAAACCGATATTGAAAAACCTATATCGAAAAACTGATATTGCAAAACCGATATTGAAAAACCGATATTGAAAAACCTATATCGAAAAACTGATATTGCAAAACCGATATTGAAAAACCGATATTGAATCCGATATTAGAACCGATGTTCAAAAACCTATATTGAATCCGATATTAGAACCGATATTCAAAAACCGATATTGAAAAACAAATATTGAAAAACTGATATTGAAAAACCTATATCGAAAAACTGATATTGCAAAACTGATATTGCAAAACCGATATTGAAAAACCGATATTGAATCCGATATTAGAACCGATATTGAAAAACCGATTTTGAAAAACCTATATCGAAAAACTGATATTGCAAAACCGATATTGAAAAACCGATATTGAATCCGATATTAGAACCGATATTCAAAAACCGATATTGAAAACCAAATATTGAGAAACTGATATTGAAAAACCGATATTGAAAAACCTATATCGAAAAACTGATATTGCAAAACCGATATTGAAAAACCGATATTGAAAAACATATATCGAAAAACTGATATTGCAAAACCGATATTGAAAAACCGATATTGAATCCGATATTAGAACCGATATTGAAAAACCGATTTTGAAAAACCTATATCGAAAAACTGATATTGCAAAACCGATATTGAAAAACCGATATTGAATCCGATATTAGAACCGATATTCAAAAACCGATATTGAAAACCAAATATTGAGAAACTGATATTGAAAAACCGATATTGAAAAACCTATATCGAAAAACTGATATTGCAAAACCGATATTGAAAAACCGATATTGAAAAACCTATATCGAAAAACTGATATTGCAAAACCGATATTGAAAAACCGATATTGAATCCGATATTAGAACCGATATTCAAAAACCGATATTGAAAACCAAATATTGAGAAACTGATATTGAAAAACCGATATTGAAAAACCTATATCGAAAAACTGATATTGCAAAACCGATATTGAAAAACCGATATTGAAAAACCTATATCGAAAAACTGATATTGCAAAACCGATATTGAAAAACCGATATTGAATCCGATATTAGAACCGATATTGAAAAACCGATTTTGAAAAACCTATATCGAAAAACTGATATTGCAAAACCGATATTGAAAAACCTATATCGAAAAACTGATATTGCAAAACCGATATTGAAAAACCGATATTGAAAAACCGATATTGAAAAACCTATATCGAAAAACTGATATTGCAAAACCGATATTGAAAAACCGATATTGAAAAACTGATATCGAAAAACTGATATTGAAAAACCGATATTGAAAAACCGATTTTGAAAAACCTATATCGAAAAACTGATATTGCAAAACCGATATTGAAAAACCGATATTGAAAAACCGATATTGAAAAACCGATATTGAAAAACCGATATTAAATCCGATATTAGAACCGATATTGAAAAACCGATATTGAAAAACAAATATTGAAAAACAAATATTGAAAAACCGATATTGAAAAACCGATATTGAATCCGATATTAGAACCGATATTGCAAAACCGATATTGAAAAACCTATATCGAAAAACTGATATTGCAAAACCGATATTGAAAAACCGATATTGAATCCGATATTAGAACCGATATTCAAAAACCGATATTGAAAACCAAATATTGAAAAACTGATATTGAAAAACCGATATTGAAAAACCGATATTGAAAAACCTATATCGAAAAACTGATATTGCAAAACCGATATTGAAAAACCGATATTGAATCCGATATTAGAACCGATATTCAAAAACCGATATTGAAAACCAAATATTGAGAAACTGATATTGAAAAACCGAAATTGAAAAACACATATTGAAAAACAAATATTGAAAAACCTATATCGAAAAACTGATATTGCAAAACCGATATTGAATCCGATATTAGAACCGATATTGAAAAACCGATATTGAAAAACCGATATTGAAAAACCGATATTGAAAAACCGATATTGAAAAACCTATATCGAAAAACTGATATTGCAAAACCGATATTGAAAAACCGATATTGATTCCGATATTAGAACCGATATTGAAAAACCGATATTGAAAAACAATTATTGAAAAACTGATATCGAAAAACTGATATTGAAAAACCGATATTGCAAAACCGATATTGAAAAACCGATATTGAAAAACAAATATTGAAAAACTGATATCGAAAAACTGATATTGAAAAACCGATATTGAAAAAGCGATATTGAAAAACCGATATTGAAAAACAAATATTGATAAACCGATATTGAAAAACCGATATTGAATCCGATATTAGAACCGATATTCAAAAACCGATATTGAATCCGATATTAGAACCGATATTGAAAAACTTATATCGAAAAACTGATATTGAAAAACCGATATTGAAAAACCGATATTGCAAAACAAATATTGATAAACCGATATTGAAAAACCGATATTGAAACCGATATTGCAAAACCGATATTGAAAAACCAATATTGAAAAACAAATATTGAAAAACTGATATCGAAAAACTGATATTGAAAAACCAATATTGAAAACTAAATATTGAAAAACCGATATTGAGAAACCTATATCGAAAAACTGATATTGCAAAACCGATATTGAAAAACCGATATTGATTCCGATATTAGAACCGGTATTGAAAAACTGATATTGAAAAACCGATATTGAAAAACCTATATCGAAAAACTGATATTGCAAAACCGATATTGAAAAACCGATATTGAAAAACCTATATCGAAAAACTGATATTGCAAAACCGATATTGAAAAACCGATATTGAATCCGATATTAGAACCGATGTTCAAAAACCTATATTGAATCCGATATTAGAACCGATATTCAAAAACCGATATTGAAAAACAAATATTGAAAAACTGATATTGAAAAACCTATATCGAAAAACTGATATTGCAAAACTGATATTGCAAAACCGATATTGAAAAACCGATATTGAATCCGATATTAGAACCGATATTGAAAAACCGATTTTGAAAAACCTATATCGAAAAACTGATATTGCAAAACCGATATTGAAAAACCGATATTGAATCCGATATTAGAACCGATATTCAAAAACCGATATTGAAAACCAAATATTGAGAAACTGATATTGAAAAACCGATATTGAAAAACCTATATCGAAAAACTGATATTGCAAAACCGATATTGAAAAACCGATATTGAAAAACATATATCGAAAAACTGATATTGCAAAACCGATATTGAAAAACCGATATTGAATCCGATATTAGAACCGATATTGAAAAACCGATTTTGAAAAACCTATATCGAAAAACTGATATTGCAAAACCGATATTGAAAAACCGATATTGAATCCGATATTAGAACCGATATTCAAAAACCGATATTGAAAACCAAATATTGAGAAACTGATATTGAAAAACCGATATTGAAAAACCTATATCGAAAAACTGATATTGCAAAACCGATATTGAAAAACCGATATTGAAAAACCTATATCGAAAAACTGATATTGCAAAACCGATATTGAAAAACCGATATTGAATCCGATATTAGAACCGATATTCAAAAACCGATATTGAAAACCAAATATTGAGAAACTGATATTGAAAAACCGATATTGAAAAACCTATATCGAAAAACTGATATTGCAAAACCGATATTGAAAAACCGATATTGAAAAACCTATATCGAAAAACTGATATTGCAAAACCGATATTGAAAAACCGATATTGAATCCGATATTAGAACCGATATTGAAAAACCGATTTTGAAAAACCTATATCGAAAAACTGATATTGCAAAACCGATATTGAAAAACCTATATCGAAAAACTGATATTGCAAAACCGATATTGAAAAACCGATATTGAAAAACCGATATTGAAAAACCTATATCGAAAAACTGATATTGCAAAACCGATATTGAAAAACCGATATTGAAAAACTGATATCGAAAAACTGATATTGAAAAACCGATATTGAAAACCTATATCGAAAAACTGATATTGAAAAACCGATATTGAAAAACCGATATTTAAAAACCGATATTGAAAAACCTATATCGAAAAACTGATATTGCAAAACCGATATTGAAAAACCGATATTGAATCCGATATTGAAAACCAAATATTGAGAAACTGATATTGAAAAACCGATATTGAAAAACCTATATCGAAAAACTGATATTGCAAAACCGATATTGAAAAACCGATATTGAATCCGATATTAGAACCGATGTTCAAAAACCTATATTGAATCCGATATTAGAACCGATATTCAAAAACCGATATTGAAAAACAAATATTGAAAAACTGATATTGAAAAACCTATATCGAAAAACTGATATTGCAAAACTGATATTGCAAAACCGATATTGAAAAACCGATATTGAATCCGATATTAGAACCGATATTGAAAAACCGATTTTGAAAAACCTATATCGAAAAACTGATATTGCAAAACCGATATTGAAAAACCGATATTGAATCCGATATTAGAACCGATATTCAAAAACCGATATTGAAAACCAAATATTGAGAAACTGATATTGAAAAACCGATATTGAAAAACCTATATCGAAAAACTGATATTGCAAAACCGATATTGAAAAACCGATATTGAAAAACATATATCGAAAAACTGATATTGCAAAACCGATATTGAAAAACCGATATTGAATCCGATATTAGAACCGATATTGAAAAACCGATTTTGAAAAACCTATATCGAAAAACTGATATTGCAAAACCGATATTGAAAAACCGATATTGAATCCGATATTAGAACCGATATTCAAAAACCGATATTGAAAACCAAATATTGAGAAACTGATATTGAAAAACCGATATTGAAAAACCTATATCGAAAAACTGATATTGCAAAACCGATATTGAAAAACCGATATTGAAAAACCTATATCGAAAAACTGATATTGCAAAACCGATATTGAAAAACCGATATTGAATCCGATATTAGAACCGATATTCAAAAACCGATATTGAAAACCAAATATTGAGAAACTGATATTGAAAAACCGATATTGAAAAACCTATATCGAAAAACTGATATTGCAAAACCGATATTGAAAAACCGATATTGAAAAACCTATATCGAAAAACTGATATTGCAAAACCGATATTGAAAAACCGATATTGAATCCGATATTAGAACCGATATTGAAAAACCGATTTTGAAAAACCTATATCGAAAAACTGATATTGCAAAACCGATATTGAAAAACCTATATCGAAAAACTGATATTGCAAAACCGATATTGAAAAACCGATATTGAAAAACCGATATTGAAAAACCTATATCGAAAAACTGATATTGCAAAACCGATATTGAAAAACCGATATTGAAAAACTGATATCGAAAAACTGATATTGAAAAACCGATATTGAAAACCTATATCGAAAAACTGATATTGAAAAACCGATATTGAAAAACCGATATTTAAAAACCGATATTGAAAAACCTATATCGAAAAACTGATATTGCAAAACCGATATTGAAAAACCGATATTGAATCCGATATTGAAAACCAAATATTGAGAAACTGATATTGAAAAACCGATATTGAAAAACCTATATCGAAAAACTGATATTGCAAAACCGATATTGAAAAACCGATATTGAAAAACCGATATTGAAAAACCGATATTGAAAAACCGATATTAAATCCGATATTAGAACCGATATTGAAAAACCGATATTGAAAAACAAATATTGAAAAACAAATATTGAAAAACCGATATTGAAAAACCGATATTGAATCCGATATTAGAACCGATATTGCAAAACCGATATTGAAAAACCTATATCGAAAAACTGATATTGCAAAACCGATATTGAAAAACCGATATTGAATCCGATATTAGAACCGATATTCAAAAACCGATATTGAAAACCAAATATTGAAAAACTGATATTGAAAAACCGATATTGAAAAACCGATATTGAAAAACCTATATCGAAAAACTGATATTGCAAAACCGATATTGAAAAACCGATATTGAATCCGATATTAGAACCGATATTCAAAAACCGATATTGAAAACCAAATATTGAGAAACTGATATTGAAAAACCGAAATTGAAAAACACATATTGAAAAACAAATATTGAAAAACCTATATCGAAAAACTGATATTGCAAAACCGATATTGAATCCGATATTAGAACCGATATTGAAAAACCGATATTGAAAAACCGATATTGAAAAACCGATATTGAAAAACCGATATTGAAAAACCTATATCGAAAAACTGATATTGCAAAACCGATATTGAAAAACCGATATTGATTCCGATATTAGAACCGATATTGAAAAACCGATATTGAAAAACAATTATTGAAAAACTGATATCGAAAAACTGATATTGAAAAACCGATATTGCAAAACCGATATTGAAAAACCGATATTGAAAAACAAATATTGAAAAACTGATATCGAAAAACTGATATTGAAAAACCGATATTGAAAAAGCGATATTGAAAAACCGATATTGAAAAACAAATATTGATAAACCGATATTGAAAAACCGATATTGAATCCGATATTAGAACCGATATTCA
Organism: Andrena cerasifolii; assembly: GCF_050908995.1. Classification (NCBI taxonomy): domain Eukaryota; kingdom Metazoa; phylum Arthropoda; class Insecta; order Hymenoptera; family Andrenidae; genus Andrena; species Andrena cerasifolii. The sequence continues at coordinate 7,014 of NW_027484931.1, forward strand.
AAAACCGATATTGAATCCGATATTAGAACCGATATTGAAAAACTTATATCGAAAAACTGATATTGAAAAACCGATATTGAAAAACCGATATTGCAAAACAAATATTGATAAACCGATATTGAAAAACCGATATTGAAACCGATATTGCAAAACCGATATTGAAAAACCAATATTGAAAAACAAATATTGAAAAACTGATATCGAAAAACTGATATTGAAAAACCAATATTGAAAACTAAATATTGAAAAACCGATATTGAGAAACCTATATCGAAAAACTGATATTGCAAAACCGATATTGAAAAACCGATATTGATTCCGATATTAGAACCGGTATTGAAAAACCGATGTTGAAAAACAAATATTGAAAAACTGATATCGAAAAACTGATATTGCAAAACCGATATTGAAAAACCGATATTGAATCCGATATTGAAAAACCGATATTGCAAAACCGATATTGAAAAACAAATATTGAAACACTGATATCGAAAAACTGATATTGAAAAAGCGATATTGAAAACTAAATATTGAAAAACCGATATTGAAAAACCTATATCGAAAAACTGATATTGCAAAACCGATATTGAAAAACCGATATTGATTCCGATATTAGAACCGATATTGAAAAACCGATATTGAAAAACAAATATTGAAAAACTCATATCGAAAAACTGATATTGAAAAACCGATATTGAAAAACCGATAATGAAAAACAAATATTGAAAAACTGATATTGCAAAACCGATATTGAAAAACCGATATTGAATCCGATATTAGAACCGATATTGAAAAACCGATATTGAAAAACAAATATTGAAAAACTGATATCGAAAAACTGATATTGAAAAACCGATATTAGAACCGATATTGAAAAACCGATATTGAAAAACCTATATCGAAAAACTGATATTGCAAAACCGATATTGAAAAACCGATATTGAATCCGATATTAGAACTGATATTGAAAAACCGATATTGAAAAACCTATATCGAAAAACTGATATTGCAAAACCGATATTGAAAAACCGATATTGAACCCGATATTAGAACCGATATTGAAAAACCGATATTGAAAAACCTATATCGAAAAACTGATATTGCAAAGCCGATATTGAAAAACCGATATTGAATCCGATATTAGAACTGATATTGAAAAACCGATATTGAAAAACCTATATCGAAAAACTGATATTGCAAAACCGATATTGAAAAACCGATATTGAACCCGATATTAGAACCGATATTGAAAAACCGATATTGAAAAACCTATATCGAAAAACTGATATTGCAAAGCCGATATTGAAAAACCGATATTGAATCCGATATTAGAACCGATATTGAAAAACCGATATTGAAAAACCGATATTGAAAAACCTATATCGAAAAACTGATATTGCAAAACCGATTTTGAAAAACCGATATTGAATCCGATATTAGAACCGATATTGAAAAACCGATATTGAATCCGATATTAGAACCGATATTCAAAAACCGATATTGAAAACCAAATATCGAAAAACTGATATTGAAAAACCGATATTGAAAAACCGATATTGAAAAACCGATATTCAAAAACCGATATTGAATCCGATATTAGAACCGATATTGAAAAACTTATATCGAAAAACTGATATTGAAAAACCGATATTGAAAAACCGATATTGCAAAACAAATATTGATAAACCGATATTGAAAAACCGATATTGAAACCGATATTGCAAAACCGATATTGAAAAACCAATATTGAAAAACAAATATTGATAAACCGATATTGAAAAACCGATATTGAAACCGATATTGCAAAACCGATATTGAAAAACCAATATTGAAAAACAAATATTGAAAAACTGATATCGAAAAACTGATATTGAAAAACCAATATTGAAAACTAAATATTGAAAAACCGATATTGAGAAACCTATATCGAAAAACTGATATTGCAAAACCGATATTGAAAAACCGATATTGATTCCGATATTAGAACCGGTATTGAAAAACCGATATTGAGAAACCTATATCGAAAAACTGATATTGCAAATCCGATATTGAAAAACCGATATTGCAAAACCGATATTGAAAAACAAATATTGAAACACTGATATCGAAAAACTGATATTGAAAAAGCGATATTGAAAACTAAATATTGAAAAACCGATATTGAAAAACCTATATCGAAAAACTGATATTGCAAAACCGATATTGAAAAACCGATATTGATTCCGATATTAGAACCGATATTGAACAACCGATATTGAAAAACAAATATTGAAAAACTCATATCGAAAAACTGATATTGAAAAACCGATATTGAAAAACCGATAATGAAAAACAAATATTGAAAAACTGATATTGCAAAACCGATATTGAAAAACCGATATTGAATCCGTTATTAGAACCGATATTGAAAAACCGATATTGAAAAACAAATATTGAAAAACTGATATCGAAAAACTGATATTGAAAAACCGATATTAGAACCGATATTGAAAAACCGATATTGAAAAACCTATATCGAAAAACTGATATTGCAAAACCGATATTGAAAAACCGATATTGAATCCGATATTAGAACTGATATTGAAAAACCGATATTGAAAAACCTATATCGAAAAACTGATATTGCAAAACCGATATTGAAAAACCGATATTGAACCCGATATTAGAACCGATATTGAAAAACCGATATTGAAAAACCTATATCGAAAAACTGATATTGCAAAGCCGATATTGAAAAACCGATATTGAATCCGATATTAGAACCGATATTGAAAAACCGATATTGAAAAACCGATATTGATTCCGATATTAGAACCGATATTGAAAAACCGATATTGAAAAACAAATATTGAAAAACTCATATCGAAAAACTGATATTGAAAAACCGATATTGAAAAACCGATAATGAAAAACAAATATTGAAAAACTGATATTGCAAAACCGATATTGAAAAACCGATATTGAATCCGATATTAGAACCGATATTGAAAAACCGATATTGAAAAACAAATATTGAAAAACTGATATCGAAAAACTGATATTGAAAAACCGATATTAGAACCGATATTGAAAAACCGATATTGAAAAACCTATATCGAAAAACTGATATTGCAAAACCGATATTGAAAAACCGATATTGAATCCGATATTAGAACTGATATTGAAAAACCGATATTGAAAAACCTATATCGAAAAACTGATATTGCAAAACCGATATTGAAAAACCGATATTGAACCCGATATTAGAACCGATATTGAAAAACCGATATTGAAAAACCTATATCGAAAAACTGATATTGCAAAGCCGATATTGAAAAACCGATATTGAAAAACAAATATTGAAAAACTGATATTGAAAAACCGATATTGAAAAACTGATATTGAAAAACCGATATTGAAAAACCGATAATGAAAAACAAATATTGAAAAACTGATATTGCAAAACCGATATTGAAAAACCGATATTGAATCCGATATTAGAACCGATATTGAAAAACCGATATTGAATCCGATATTAGAACCGATATTCAAAAACCGATATTGAAAACCAAATATCGAAAAACTGATATTGAAAAACCGATATTGAAAAACCGATATTGAAAAACCGATATTGAAAAACCGATATTGAAAAACAAATATTGAAAAACTGATATTGAAAAACCGATATTGAAAAACTGATATTGAAAAACCGATATTGAAAAACCGATAATGAAAAACAAATATTGAAAAACTGATATTGCAAAACCGATATTGAAAAACCGATATTGAATCCGATATTAGAACCGATATTGAAAAACCGATATTGAAAAACAAATATTGAAAAACTGATATCGAAAAACTGATATTGAAAAACCGATATTAGAACCGATATTGAAAAACCTATATCGAAAAACTGATATTGCAAAACCGATATTGAAAAACCGATATTGAATCCGATATTAGAACTGATATTGAAAAACCGATATTGAAAAACCTATATCGAAAAACTGATATTGCAAAACCGATATTGAAAAACCTATATCGAAAAACTGATATTGCAAAACCGATATTGAAAAACCGATATTGAACCCGATATTAGAACCGATATTGAAAAACCGATATTGAAAAACCTATATCGAAAAACTGATATTGCAAAGCCGATATTGAAAAACCGATATTGAATCCGATATTAGAACCGATATTGAAAAACCGATATTGAAAAACCGATATTGAAAAACCTATATCGAAAAACTGATATTGCAAAACCGATTTTGAAAAACCGATATTGAATCCGATATTAGAACCGATATTGAAAAACCGATATTGAATCCGATATTAGAACCGATATTCAAAAACCGATATTGAAAACCAAATATCGAAAAACTGATATTGAAAAACCGATATTGAAAAACCGATATTGAAAAACCGATATTGAAAAACCGATATTGCAAAACCGATATTGAAAAACCGATATTGAAAAACAAATATTGAAAAACTGATATCGAAAAACTGATATTGAAAAACCGATATTGAAAAAGCGATATTGAAAACTAAATATTGAAAAACCGATATTGAAAAACCTATATCGAGAAACTGATATTGCAAAACCGATATTGAAAAACCGATATTGATTCCGATATTAGAACCGATATTGAAAAACCGATATTGAAAAACAAATATTGAAAAACTCATATCGAAAAACTGATATTGAAAAACCGATATTGAAAAACCGATAATGAAAAACAAATATTGAAAAACTGATTTCGAAAAACTGATATTGAAAAACCGATATTGAAAAACCGATATTGAAAAACAAATATTGATAAACCGATATTGAAAAACCGATATTGAATCCGATATTAGAAACGATATTCAAAAACCGATATTGAATCCGATATTAGAACCGATATTGAAAAACTTATATCGAAAAACTGATATTGCAAAACCGATATTGAAAAACCGATATTGATTCCGATATTAGAACCGATATTGAAAAACCGATATTGAAAAACACATATTGAAAAACAAATATTGAAAAACCTATACCGAAAAACTGATATTGCAAAACCGATATTGAATCCAATATTAGAACCGATATTGAAAAACCGATATTGAAAAACCTATATCGAAAAACTGATATTGCAAAACCGATATTGAAAAACCGATATTGAATCCGATATTAGAACTGATATTGAAAAACCGATATTGAAAAACCTATATCGAAAAACTGATATTGCAAAACCGATATTGAAAAACCGATATTGAACCCGATATTAGAACCGATATTGAAAAACCTATATCGAAAAACTGATATTGCAAAACCGATATTGAAAAACCGATATTGAATCCGATATTAGAACTGATATTGAAAAACCGATATTGAAAAACCTATATCGAAAAACTGATATTGCAAAACCGATATTGAAAAACCGATATTGAACCCGATATTAGAACCGATATTGAAAAACCGATATTGAAAAACCTATATCGAAAAACTGATATTGCAAAACCGATATTGAAAAACCGATATTGAATTCGATATTAGAACCGATATTGAAAAACCGATATTGAAAAACCGATATTGAAAAACCGATATTGAAAAACCTATATCGAAAAACTGATATTGCAAAACCGATTTTGAAAAACCGATATTGAATCCGATATTAGAACCGATATTGAAAAACCGATATTGAATCCGATATTAGAACCGATATTCAAAAACCGATATTGAAAACCAAATATCGAAAAACTGATATTGAAAAACCGATATTGAAAAACCGATATTGAAAAACCTATATCGAAAAACTGATATTGCAAAACCGATATTGAAAAACCGATATTGATTCCGATATTAGAACCGATATTGAAAAACCGATATTGAAAAACAATTATTGAAAAACTGATATCGAAAAACTGATATTGAAAAACCGATATTGCAAAACCGATATTGAAAAACCGATATTGAAAAACAAATATTGAAAAACTGATATCGAAAAACTGATATTGAAAAACCGATATTGAAAAAGCGATATTGAAAACTAAATATTGAAAAACCTATATCGAAAAACTGATATTGAAAAACCGATATTGAAAAACCGATATTGAACCCGATATTAGAACCGATATTGAAAAACCGATATTGAAAAACCTATATCGAAAAACTGATATTGCAAAACCGATATTGAAAACCAAATATCGAAAAACGGATATTGAAAAACCGATATTGAAATACCGATATTGAAAAACCGATATTGAAAAACCTATATCGAAAAACTGATATTGCAAAACCGATATTGAAAAACCGATATTGAATCCGATATTAGAACCGATATTGAAAAACCGATATTGAATCCGATATTAGAACCGATATTCAAAAACCGATATTGAAAACCAAATATCGAAAAACTGATATTGAAAAACCGATATTGAAAAACCGATATTGAAAACTAAATATTAAAAAACTGATATTGAATCCGATATTAGAACCGATATTGAAAATCCGATATTGAAAAACCTATATCGAAAAACTGATATTGCAAAACCGATATTGCAAAACCGATATTGAATGCGATATTAGAACCGATATTGAAAAACCGATATTGAAAAACCTATATCGAAAAACTGATATTGCAAAACCGATATTGAAAAACCGATATTGATTCCGATATTAGAACCGATATTGAAAAACCGTTATTGAAAAACAAATATTGAAAAACTGATATCGAAAAACTGATATTGAAAAACCGATATTGAAAAACCGATATTGAAAAACACATATTGAAAAACAAATATTGAAAAACCTATATCGAAAAACTGATATTGCAAAACCGATATTGAATCCGATATTAGAACCGATATTGAAAAACCGATATTGAAAAACCGATATTGAAAACCAAATATCGAAAAACGGATATTGAAAAACCGATATTGAAAAACCGATATTGAAAAACCGATATTGAAAAACCTATATCGAAAAACTGATATTGCAAAACCGATATTGAAAAACCGATATTGAAAAACAAATATTGATAAACCGATATTGAAAAACCTATATCGAAAAACTGATATTGCAAAACCGATATTGAATCCGATATTAGAACCGATATTGAAAAACCGATATTGAAAAACCTATATCGAAAAACGAATATTGCAAAACCGATATTGAAAAACCTATATCGAAAAACTGATATTGCAAAACCGATATTGAAAAACCGATATTGATTCCGATATTAGAACCGATATTGAAAAACCGATATTGAAAAACAATTATTGAAAAACTGATATCGAAAAACTGATATTGAAAAACCGATATTGAAAAACCGATATTGAAAAACACATATTGAAAAACAAATATTGAAAAACCTATATCGAAAAACTGATATTGCAAAGCCGATATTGAATCCGATATTAGAACCGATATTGAAAAACCGATATTGAAAAACCGATATTGAAAAACCGATATTGAAAAACCTATATCGAAAAACTGATATTGCAAAACCGATATTGAATCCGATATTAGAACCGATATTGAAAAACCGATATTGAAAAACCTATATCGAAAAACGAATATTGCAAAACCGATATTGAAAAACCGATATTGAATGCGATATTAGAACCGATATTGAAAAACCGATATTGCAAAACCGATATTGAAAAACCGATATTGAAAAACAAATATTGAAAAACTGATATCGAAAAACTGATATTGAAAAACCGATATTGAAAAAGCGATATTGAAAACTAAATATTGAAAAACCGATATTGAAAAACAAATATTGAAAAACTCATATCGAAAAACTGATATTGAAAAACCGATATTGAAAAACCGATAATGAAAAACAAATATTGAAAAACTGATTTCGAAAAACTGATATTGAAAAACCGATATTGAAAAACCGATATTGAAAAACAAATATTGATAAACCGATATTGAAAAACCGATATTGAATCCGATATTAGAAACGATATTCAAAAACCGATATTGAATCCGATATTAGAACCGATATTGAAAAACTTATATCGAAAAACTGATATTGCAAAACCGATATTGAAAAACCGATATTGATTCCGATATTAGAACCGATATTGAAAAACCGATATTGAAAAACACATATTGAAAAACAAATATTGAAAAACCTATATCGAAAAACTGATATTGCAAAACCGATATTGAATCCAATATTAGAACCGATATTGAAAAACCGATATTGAAAAACCTATATCGAAAAACTGATATTGCAAAACCGATATTGAAAAACCGATATTGAAAAACCTATATCGAAAAACTGATATTGCAAAACCGATATTGCAAAACCGATATTGAATCCGATATTAGAACCGATATTGAAAAACCGATATTGAAAAACCTATATCGAAAAACTGATATTGCAAAACCGATATTGAAAAACAGATATTGAATCCGATATTAGAACCGATATTGAAAAACCGATATTGCAAAACCGATATTGAAAAACCGATATTGAAACACAAATATTGAAAAACTGATATCGAAAAACTGATATTGAAAAACCGATATTGAAAAACCGATATTGAAAAACACATATTGAAAAACAAATATTGAAAAACCTATATCGAAAAACTGATATTGCAAAGCCGATATTGAATCCGATATTAGAACCGATATTGAAAAACCGATATTGAAAAACCGATATTGAAAAACCTATATCGAAAAACTGATATTGCAAAACCGATATTGAATCCGATATTAGAACCGATATTGAAAAACCGATATTGAAAAACCTATATCGAAAAACTAATATTGCAAAACCGATATTGCAAAACCGATATTGAAAAACAAATATTGAAAAACTGATATCGAAAAACTGATATTGAAAAACCGATATTGAAAAAGCGATATTGAAAACTAAATATTGAAAAACCGATATTGAAAAACCTATATCGAAAAACTGATATTGCAAAACCGATATTGAAAAACCGATATTGATTCCGATATTAGAACCGATATTGAAAAACCGATATTGAAAAACAAATATTGAAAAACTCATATCGAAAAACTGATATTGAAAAACCGATATTGAAAAACCGATAATGAAAAACAAATATTGAAAAACTGATTTCGAAAAACTGATATTGAAAAACCGATATTGAAAAACCGATATTGAAAAACAAATATTGATAAACCGATATTGAAAAACCGATATTGAATCCGATATTAGAAACGATATTGAAAAACCGATATTGAATCCGATATTAGAACCGATATTCAAAAACCGATATTGAAAACCAAATATCGAAAAACTGATATTGAAAAACCGATATTGAAAAACCGATATTGAAAACTAAATATTAAAAAACTGATATTGAATCCGATATTAGAACCGATATTGAAAAACCGATATTGAAAAACCTATATCGAAAAACTGATATTGCAAAACTGATATTGCAAAACCGATATTGAATCCGATATTGGAACCGATATTGAAAAACCGATATTGAAAAACCTATATCAAAAACTGATATTGCAAAACCGATATTGAAAAACCGATATTGATTCCGATATTAGAACCGATATTGAAAAACCGTTATTGAAAAACAAATATTGAAAAACTGATATCGAAAAACTGATATTGAAAAACCGATATTGAAAAACCGATATTGAAAAACACATATTGAAAAACAAATATTGAAAAACCTATATCGAAAAACTGATATTGCAAAACCGATATTGAATCCGATATTAGAACCGATATTGAAAAACCGATATTGAAAAACCGATATTGAAAAACCGATATTGAAAAACCGATATTGAAAAACCTATATCGAAAAACTGATATTGCAAAACCGATATTGAAAAACCGATATTGATTCCGATATTAGAACCGATATTGAAAAACCGATATTGAAAAACAATTATTGAAAAACTGATATCGAAAAACTGATATTGAAAAACCGATATTGAAAAACCGATATTGAAAAACACATATTGAAAAACAAATATTGAAAAACCTATATCGAAAAACTGATATTGCAAAGCCGATATTGAATCCGATATTAGAACCGATATTGAAAAACCGATATTGAAAAACCGATATTGAAAAACCGATATTGAAAAACCTATATCGAAAAACTGATATTGCAAAACCGATATTGAATCCGATATTAGAACCGATATTGAAAAACCGATATTGAAAAACCTATATCGAAAAACGAATATTGCAAAACCGATATTGAAAAACCGATATTGAATGCGATATTAGAACCGATATTGAAAAACCGATATTGCAAAACCGATATTGAAAAACCGATATTGAAAAACAAATATTGAAAAACTGATATCGAAAAACTGATATTGAAAAACCGATATTGAAAAAGCGATATTGAAAACTAAATATTGAAAAACCGATATTGAAAAACCTATATCGAAAAACTGATATTGCAAAACCGATATTGAAAAACCGATATTGATTCCGATATTAGAACCGATATTGAAAAACCGATATTGAAAAACCTATATCGAAAAACTGATATTGCAAAACCGATATTGCAAAACCGATATTGAATCCGATATTAGAACCGATATTGAAAAACCGATATTGAAAAACCTATATCGAAAAACTGATATTGCAAAACCGATATTGAAAAACAGATATTGAATCCGATATTAGAACCGATATTGAAAAACCGATATTGAAAAACCGATAATGAAAAACAAATATTGAAAAACTGATTTCGAAAAACTGATATTGAAAAACCGATATTGAAAAACCGATATTGAAAAACAAATATTGATAAACCGATATTGAAAAACCGATATTGAATCCGATATTAGAAACGATATTCAAAAACCGATATTGAATCCGATATTAGAACCGATATTGAAAAACTTATATCGAAAAACTGATATTGCAAAACCGATATTGAAAAACCGATATTGATTCCGATATTAGAACCGATATTGAAAAACCGTTATTGAAAAACCTATATCGAAAAACTGATATTGCAAAACCGATTTTGAAAAACCGATATTGAATCCGATATTAGAACCGATATTGAAAAACCGATATTGAATCCGATATTAGAACCGATATTCAAAAACCGATATTGAAAACCAAATATCGAAAAACGGATATTGAAAAACCGATATTGAAAAACCGATATTGAAAAACACATATTGAAAAACAAATATTGAAAAACCTATATCGAAAAACTGATATTGCAAAACCGATATTGAATCCGATATTAGAACCGATATTGAAAAACCGATATTGAAAAACCGATATTGAAAAACCGATATTGAAAAACCTATATCGAAAAACTGATATTGCAAAACCGATATTGCAAAACCGATATTGAAAAACCGATATTGAATCCGATATTAGAACCGATATTGAAAAACCGATATTGAAAAACCTATATCGAAAAACTGATATTGCAAAGCCGATATTGAATCCGATATTAGAACCGATATTGAAAAACCGATATTGATTCCGATATTAGAACCGATATTGAAAAACCGATATTGAAAAACACATATTGAAAAACAAATATTGAAAAACCTATATCGAAAAACTGATATTGCAAAACCGATATTGAATCCAATATTAGAACCGATATTGAAAAACCGATATTGAAAAACCTATATCGAAAAACTGATATTGCAAAGCCGATATTGAATCCGATATTAGAACCGATATTGAAAAACCGATATTGAAAAACCGATATTGAAAAACCGATATTGAAAAACCTATATCGAAAAACTGATATTGCAAAACCGATATTGAATCCGATATTAGAACCGATATTGAAAAACCGATATTGAAAAACCTATATCGAAAAACGAATATTGAAAAACCGATATTGAAAAACAAATATTGAAAAACTCATATCGAAAAACTGATATTGAAAAACCGATATTGAAAAACCGATAATGAAAAACAAATATTGAAAAACTGATTTCGAAAAACTGATATTGAAAAACCGATATTGAAAAACCGATATTGAAAAACAAATATTGATAAACCGATATTGAAAAACCGATATTGAATCCGATATTAGAAACGATATTCAAAAACCGATATTGAATCCGATATTAGAACCGATATTGAAAAACTTATATCGAAAAACTGATATTGCAAAACCGATATTGAAAAACCGATATTGATTCCGATATTAGAACCGATATTGAAAAACCGATATTGAAAAACACATATTGAAAAACAAATATTGAAAAACCTATATCGAAAAACTGATATTGCAAAACCGATATTGAATCCAAAATTAGAACCGATATTGAAAAACCGATATTGAAAAACCTATATCGGAAAACTGATATTGCAAAACCGATATTGAAAAACCGATATTGAATCCGATATTAGAACCGATATTGAAAAACCGATATTGAAAAAGCAAATATTGAAAAACTGATATCGAAAAACCGATATTGAAAAACCGATATTGAATCCGATATTAGAACCGATATTCAAAAACCGATATTGAAAACCAAATTTCGAAAAACTGATATTGAAAAACCGATATTGAAAAACCGATATTGAAAACTAAATATTAAAAAACTGATATTGAATCCGATATTAGAACCGATATTGAAAAACCGATATTGAAAAACCTATATCGAAAAACTGATATTGCAAAACCGATATTGCAAAACCGATATTGAATCCGATATTAGAACCGATATTGAAAAACCGATATTGAAAAACCTATATCGAAAAACTGATATTGCAAAACCGATATTGAAAAACAGATATTGAATCCGATATTAGAACCGATATTGAAAAACCGATATTGCAAAACCGATATTGAAAAACCGATATTGAAACACAAATATTGAAAAACTGATATCGAAAAACTGATATTGAAAAACCGATATTGAAAAAGCGATATTGAAAACTAAATATTGAAAAACCGATATTGAAAAACCTATATCGAAAAACTGATATTGCAAAACCGATATTGAAAAACCGATATTGATTCCGATATTAGAACCGATATTGAAAAACCGATATTGAAAAACAAATATTGAAAAACTGATATCGAAAAACTGATATTGAAAAACCGGTATTGAAAAACCGATATTGAAAAACAATTATTGAAAAACTGATATCGAAAAACTGATATTGAAAAACCGATATTGAAAAACCGATATTGAAAAACACATATTGAAAAACAAATATTGAAAAACCTATATCGAAAAACTGATATTGCAAAGCCGATATTGAATCCGATATTAGAACCGATATTGAAAAACCGATATTGAAAAACCGATATTGAAAAACCGATATTGAAAAACCTATATCGAAAAACTGATATTGCAAAACCGATATTGAATCCGATATTAGAACCGATATTGAAAAACCGATATTGAAAAACCTATATCGAAAAACTAATATTGCAAAACCGATATTGAAAAACCGATATTGAATGCGATATTAGAACCGATATTGAAAAACCGATATTGCAAAACCGATATTGAAAAACCGATATTGAAAAACAAATATTGAAAAACTGATTTCGAAAAACTGATATTGAAAAACCGATATTGAAAAACCGATATTGAAAAACAAATATTGATAAACCGATATTGAAAAACCGATATTGAATCCGATATTAGAAACGATATTGAAAAACCGATTTTGAAAAACCTATATCGAAAAACTGATATTGCAAAACCGATATTGAAAAACCGATATTGAATCCGATATTAGAACCGATATTGAAAAACCGATATTGAATCCGATATTAGAACCGATATTCAAAAACCGATATTGAAAACCAAATATCGAAAAACTGATATTGAAAAACCGATATTGAAAAACCGATATTGAAAACTAAATATTAAAAAACTGATATTGAATCCGATATTAGAACCGATATTGAAAAACCGATATTGAAAAACCTATATCGAAAAACTGATATTGCAAAACCGATATTGAAAAACCGATATTGATTCCGATATTAGAACCGATATTGAAAAACCGTTATTGAAAAACCTATATCGAAAAACTGATATTGCAAAACCGATTTTGAAAAACCGATATTGAATCCGATATTAGAACCGATATTGAAAAACCGATATTGAATCCGATATTAGAACCGATATTCAAAAACCGATATTGAAAACCAAATATCGAAAAACGGATATTGAAAAACCGATATTGAAAAACCGATATTGAAAAACACATATTGAAAAACAAATATTGAAAAACCTATATCGAAAAACTGATATTGCAAAACCGATATTGAATCCGATATTAGAACCGATATTGAAAAACCGATATTGAAAAACCGATATTGAAAAACCGATATTGAAAAACCTATATCGAAAAACTGATATTGCAAAACCGATATTGCAAAACCGATATTGAAAAACCGATATTGAATCCGATATTAGAACCGATATTGAAAAACCGATATTGAAAAACCTATATCGAAAAACTGATATTGCAAAACCGATTTTGAAAAACCGATATTGAATCCGATATTAGAACCGATATTGAAAAACCGATATTGAATCCGATATTAGAACCGATATTCAAAAACCGATATTGAAAACCAAATATCGAAAAACGGATATTGAAAAACCGATATTGAAAAACCGATATTGAAAAACCGATATTGAAAAACCTATATCGAAAAACTGATATTGCAAAACCGATATTGAAAAACCGATATTGAATCCGATATTAGAACCGATATTGAAAAACCGATATTGAATCCGATATTAGAACCGATATTCAAAAACCGATATTGAAAACCAAATATCGAAAAACTGATATTGAAAAACCGATATTGAAAAACCGATATTGAAAACTAAATATTAAAAAACTGATATTGAATCCGATATTAGAACCGATATTGAAAAACCGATATTGAAAAACCTATATCGAAAAACTGATATTGCAAAACCGATATTGCAAAACCGATATTGAATCCGATATTAGAACCGATATTGAAAAACCGATATTGAAAAACCTATATCGAAAAACTGATATTGCAAAACCGATATTGAAAAACCGATATTGATTCCGATATTAGAACCGATATTGAAAAACCGTTATTGAAAAACAAATATTGAAAAACTGATATCGAAAAACTGATATTGAAAAACCGATATTGAAAAACCGATATTGAAAAACACATATTGAAAAACAAATATTGAAAAACCTATATCGAAAAACTGATATTGCAAAACCGATATTGAATCCGATATTAGAACCGATATTGAAAAACCGATATTGAAAAACCGATATTGAAAAACCGATATTGAAAAACCGATATTGAAAAACCTATATCGAAAAACTGATATTGCAAAACCGATATTGAAAAACCGATATTGATTCCGATATTAGAACCGATATTGAAAAACCGATATTGAAAAACAATTATTGAAAAACTGATATCGAAAAACTGATATTGAAAAACCGATATTGAAAAACCGATATTGAAAAACACATATTGAAAAACCTATATCGAAAAACTGATATCGAAAAACTGATATTGCAAAGCCGATATTGAATCCGATATTAGAACCGATATTGAAAAACCGATATTGATTCCGATATTAGAACCGATATTGAAAAACCGATATTGAAAAACACATATTGAAAAACAAATATTGAAAAACCTATATCGAAAAACTGATATTGCAAAACCGATATTGAATCCAATATTAGAACCGATATTGAAAAACCGATATTGAAAAACCTATATCGAAAAACTGATATTGCAAAGCCGATATTGAATCCGATATTAGAACCGATATTGAAAAACCGATATTGAAAAACCGATATTGAAAAACCGATATTGAAAAACCTATATCGAAAAACTGATATTGCAAAACCGATATTGAATCCGATATTAGAACCGATATTGAAAAACCGATATTGAAAAACCTATATCGAAAAACGAATATTGCAAAACCGATATTGAAAAACCGATATTGAATGCGATATTAGAACCGATATTGAAAAACCGATATTGCAAAACCGATATTGAAAAACCGATATTGAAAAACAAATATTGAAAAACTGATATCGAAAAACTGATATTGAAAAACCGATATTGAAAAAGCGATATTGAAAACTAAATATTGAAAAACCGATATTGAAAAACCTATATCGAAAAACTGATATTGAAAAACCGGTATTGAAAAACCGATATTGAAAAACAATTATTGAAAAACTGATATCGAAAAACTGATATTGAAAAACCGATATTGAAAAACCGATATTGAAAAACACATATTGAAAAACAAATATTGAAAAACCTATATCGAAAAACTGATATTGCAAAGCCGATATTGAATCCGATATTAGAACCGATATTGAAAAACCGATATTGAAAAACCGATATTGAAAAACCGATATTGAAAAACCTATATCGAAGAACTGATATTGCAAAACCGATATTGAATCCGATATTAGAACCGATATTGAAAAACCGATATTGAAAAACCTATATCGAAAAACTAATATTGCAAAACCGATATTGAAAAACCGATATTGAATGCGATATTAGAACCGATATTGAAAAACCGATATTGCAAAACCGATATTGAAAAACCGATATTGAAAAACAAATATTGAAAAACTGATATCGAAAAACTGATATTGAAAAACCGATATTGAAAAAGCGATATTGAAAACTAAATATTGAAAAACCGATATTGAAAAACCTATATCGAAAAACTGATATTGCAAAACCGATATTGAAAAACCGATATTGATTCCGATATTAGAACCGATATTGAAAAACCGATATTGAAAAACAAATATTGAAAAACTCATATCGAAAAACTGATATTGAAAAACCGATATTGAAAAACCGATAATGAAAAACAAATATTGAAAAACTGATTTCGAAAAACTGATATTGAAAAACCGATATTGAAAAACCGATATTGAAAAACAAATATTGATAAACCGATATTGAAAAACCGATATTGAATCCGATATTAGAAACGATATTCAAAAACCGATATTGAATCCGATATTAGAACCGATATTGAAAAACCGATATTGATTCCGATATTAGAACCGATATTGAAAAACCGATATTGAAAAACACATATTGAAAAACAAATATTGAAAAACCTATATCGAAAAACTGATATTGCAAAACCGATATTGAATCCAATATTAGAACCGATATTGAAAAACCGATATTGAAAAACCTATATCGAAAAACTGATATTGCAAAACCGATATTGCAAAGCCGATATTGAATCCGATATTAGAACCGATATTGAAAAACCG
The DNA here is from genome assembly GCF_050908995.1 of Andrena cerasifolii. Classification (NCBI taxonomy): domain Eukaryota; kingdom Metazoa; phylum Arthropoda; class Insecta; order Hymenoptera; family Andrenidae; genus Andrena; species Andrena cerasifolii. The sequence continues at coordinate 24,245 of NW_027484931.1, forward strand.
ATATTGAAAAACCTATATCGAAAAACTGATATTGCAAAACCGATATTGAAAAACAGATATTGAATCCGATATTAGAACCGATATTGAAAAACCGATATTGCAAAACCGATATTGAAAAACCGATATTGAAACACAAATATTGAAAAACTGATATCGAAAAACTGATATTGAAAAACCGATATTGAAAAAGCGATATTGAATCCGATATTAGAACCGATATTGAAAAACCGATATTGAAAAACCTATATCGAAAAACTGATATTGCAAAACCGATATTGAAAAACAGATATTGAATCCGATATTAGAACCGATATTGAAAAACCGATATTGAAAAACAAATATTGAAAAACTGATATCGAAAAACCGATATTGAAAAACCGATATTGAATCCGATATTAGAACCGATATTCAAAAACCGATATTGAAAACCAAATATCGAAAAACTGATATTGAAAAACCGATATTGAAAACTAAATATTAAAAAACTGATATTGAATCCGATATTAGAACCGATATTGAAAAACCGATATTGAAAAACCTATATCGAAAAACTGATATTGCAAAACCGATATTGCAAAACCGATATTGAATCCGATATTAGAACCGATATTGAAAAACCGATATTGAAAAACCTATATCGAAAAACTGATATTGCAAAACCGATATTGAAAAACAGATATTGAATCCGATATTAGAACCGATATTGAAAAACCGATATTGCAAAACCGATATTGAAAAACCGATATTGAAACACAAATATTGAAAAACTGATATCGAAAAACTGATATTGAAAAACCGATATTGAAAAAGCGATATTGAAAACTAAATATTGAAAAACCGATATTGAAAAACCTATATCGAAAAACTGATATTGCAAAACCGATATTGAAAAACCGATATTGATTCCGATATTAGAACCGATATTGAAAAACCGATATTGAAAAACCGATAATGAAAAACAAATATTGAAAAACTGATTTCGAAAAACTGATATTGAAAAACCGATATTGAAAAACCGATATTGAAAAACAAATATTGATAAACCGATATTGAAAAACCGATATTGAATCCGATATTAGAAACGATATTCAAAAACCGATATTGAATCCGATATTAGAACCGATATTGAAAAACCGATATTGAAAAACCTATATCGAAAAACGAATATTGAAAAACCGATATTGAAAAACAAATATTGAAAAACTCATATCGAAAAACTGATATTGAAAAACCGATATTGAAAAACCGATAATGAAAAACAAATATTGAAAAACTGATTTCGAAAAACTGATATTGAAAAACCGATATTGAAAAACCGATATTGAAAAACAAATATTGATAAACCGATATTGAAAAACCGATATTGAATCCGATATTAGAAACGATATTCAAAAACCGATATTGAATCCGATATTAGAACCGATATTGAAAAACTTATATCGAAAAACTGATATTGCAAAACCGATATTGAAAAACCGATATTGATTCCGATATTAGAACCGATATTGAAAAACCGATATTGAAAAACACATATTGAAAAACAAATATTGAAAAACCTATATCGAAAAACTGATATTGCAAAACCGATATTGAATCCAATATTAGAACCGATATTGAAAAACCGATATTGAAAAACCTATATCGAAAAACTGATATTGCAAAACCGATATTGAAAAACCGATATTGAATCCGATATTAGAACCGATATTGAAAAACCGATATTGAAAAAGCAAATATTGAAAAACTGATATCGAAAAACCGATATTGAAAAACCGATATTGAATCCGATATTAGAACCGATATTCAAAAACCGATATTGAAAACCAAATTTCGAAAAACTGATATTGAAAAACCGATATTGAAAAACCGATATTGAAAACTAAATATTAAAAAACTGATATTGAATCCGATATTAGAACCGATATTGAAAAACCGATATTGAAAAACCTATATCGAAAAACTGATATTGCAAAACCGATATTGCAAAACCGATATTGAATCCGATATTAGAACCGATATTGAAAAACCGATATTGAAAAACCTATATCGAAAAACTGATATTGCAAAACCGATATTGAAAAACAGATATTGAATCCGATATTAGAACCGATATTGAAAAACCGATATTGCAAAACCGATATTGAAAAACCGATATTGAAACACAAATATTGAAAAACTGATATCGAAAAACTGATATTGAAAAACCGATATTGAAAAAGCGATATTGAAAACTAAATATTGAAAAACCGATATTGAAAAACCTATATCGAAAAACTGATATTGCAAAACCGATATTGAAAAACCGATATTGATTCCGATATTAGAACCGATATTGAAAAACCGATATTGAAAAACAAATATTGAAAAACTGATATCGAAAAACTGATATTGAAAAACCGGTATTGAAAAACCGATATTGAAAAACAATTATTGAAAAACTGATATCGAAAAACTGATATTGAAAAACCGATATTGAAAAACCGATATTGAAAAACACATATTGAAAAACAAATATTGAAAAACCTATATCGAAAAACTGATATTGCAAAGCCGATATTGAATCCGATATTAGAACCGATATTGAAAAACCGATATTGAAAAACCGATATTGAAAAACCGATATTGAAAAACCTATATCGAAAAACTGATATTGCAAAACCGATATTGAATCCGATATTAGAACCGATATTGAAAAACCGATATTGAAAAACCTATATCGAAAAACTAATATTGCAAAACCGATATTGAAAAACCGATATTGAATGCGATATTAGAACCGATATTGAAAAACCGATATTGCAAAACCGATATTGAAAAACCGATATTGAAAAACAAATATTGAAAAACTGATTTCGAAAAACTGATATTGAAAAACCGATATTGAAAAACCGATATTGAAAAACAAATATTGATAAACCGATATTGAAAAACCGATATTGAATCCGATATTAGAAACGATATTCAAAAACCGATATTGAATCCGATATTAGAACCGATATTGAAAAACCGATATTGATTCCGATATTAGAACCGATATTGAAAAACCGATATTGAAAAACACATATTGAAAAACAAATATTGAAAAACCTATATCGAAAAACTGATATTGCAAAACCGATATTGAATCCAATATTAGAACCGATATTGAAAAACCGATATTGATTCCGATATTAGAACCGATATTGAAAAACCGATATTGAAAAACACATATTGAAAAACAAATATTGAAAAACCTATATCGAAAAACTGATATTGCAAAACCGATATTGAATCCAATATTAGAACCGATATTGAAAAACCGATATTGAAAAACCTATATCGAAAAACTGATATTGCAAAGCCGATATTGAATCCGATATTAGAACCGATATTGAAAAACCGATATTGAAAAACCGATATTGAAAAACCGATATTGAAAAACCTATATCGAAAAACTGATATTGCAAAACCGATATTGAATCCGATATTAGAACCGATATTGAAAAACCGATATTGAAAAACCTATATCGAAAAACGAATATTGCAAAACCGATATTGAAAAACCGATATTGAATGCGATATTAGAACCGATATTGAAAAACCGATACTGCAAAACCGATATTGAAAAACCGATATTGAAAAACAAATATTGAAAAACTGATATCGAAAAACTGATATTGAAAAACCGATATTGAAAAAGCGATATTGAAAACTAAATATTGAAAAACCGATATTGAAAAACCTATATCGAAAAACTGATATTGAAAAACCGGTATTGAAAAACCGATATTGAAAAACAATTATTGAAAAACTGATATCGAAAAACTGATATTGAAAAACCGATATTGAAAAACCGATATTGAAAAACACATATTGAAAAACAAATATTGAAAAACCTATATCGAAAAACTGATATTGCAAAGCCGATATTGAATCCGATATTAGAACCGATATTGAAAAACCGATATTGAAAAACCGATATTGAAAAACCGATATTGAAAAACCTATATCGAAAAACTGATATTGCAAAACCGATATTGAATCCGATATTAGAACCGATATTGAAAAACCGATATTGAAAAACCTATATCGAAAAACTAATATTGCAAAACCGATATTGAAAAACCGATATTGAATGCGATATTAGAACCGATATTGAAAAACCGATATTGCAAAACCGATATTGAAAAACCGATATTGAAAAACAAATATTGAAAAACTGATATCGAAAAACTGATATTGAAAAACCGATATTGAAAAAGCGATATTGAAAACTAAATATTGAAAAACCGATATTGAAAAACCTATATCGAAAAACTGATATTGCAAAACCGATATTGAAAAACCGATATTGAAAAACCGATATTGATTCCGATATTAGAACCGATATTGAAAAACCGATATTGAAAAACAAATATTGAAAAACTCATATCGAAAAACTGATATTGAAAAACCGATATTGAAAAACCGATAATGAAAAACAAATATTGAAAAACTGATTTCGAAAAACTGATATTGAAAAACCGATATTGAAAAACCGATATTGAAAAACAAATATTGATAAACCGATATTGAAAAACCGATATTGAATCCGATATTAGAAACGATATTCAAAAACCGATATTGAATCCGATATTAGAACCGATATTGAAAAACCGATATTGATTCCGATATTAGAACCGATATTGAAAAACCGATATTGAAAAACACATATTGAAAAACAAATATTGAAAAACCTATATCGAAAAACTGATATTGCAAAACCGATATTGAATCCAATATTAGAACCGATATTGAAAAACCGATATTGAAAAACCTATATCGAAAAACTGATATTGCAAAACCGATATTGAAAAACCGATATTGATTCCGATATTAGAACCGATATTGAAAAACCGATATTGAAAAACAAATATTGAAAAACTCATATCGAAAAACTGATATTGAAAAACCGATATTGAAAAACCGATAATGAAAAACAAATATTGAAAAACTGATTTCGAAAAACTGATATTGAAAAACCGATATTGAAAAACCGATATTGAAAAACAAATATTGATAAACCGATATTGAAAAACCGATATTGAATCCGATATTAGAAACGATATTCAAAAACCGATATTGAATCCGATATTAGAACCGATATTGAAAAACCGATATTGATTCCGATATTAGAACCGATATTGAAAAACCGATATTGAAAAACACATATTGAAAAACAAATATTGAAAAACCTATATCGAAAAACTGATATTGCAAAACCGATATTGAATCCGATATTAGAACCGATATTGAAAAACCGATATTGATTCCGATATTAGAACCGATATTGAAAAACCGATATTGAAAAACACATATTGAAAAACAAATATTGAAAAACCTATATCGAAAAACTGATATTGCAAAACCGATATTGAATCCAATATTAGAACCGATATTGAAAAACCGATATTGATTCCGATATTAGAACCGATATTGAAAAACCGATATTGAAAAACAAATATTGAAAAACCTATATCGAAAAACTGATATTGCAAAACCGATATTGAATCCAATATTAGAACCGATATTGAAAAACCGATATTGAAAAACCTATATCGAAAAACTGATATTGCAAAGCCGATATTGAATCCGATATTAGAACCGATATTGAAAAACCGATATTGAAAAACCGATATTGAAAAACCGATATTGAAAAACCTATATCGAAAAACTGATATTGCAAAACCGATATTGAATCCGATATTAGAACCGATATTGAAAAACCGATATTGAAAAACCTATATCGAAAAACGAATATTGAAAAACCGATATTGAGAAACAAATATTGAAAAACTCATATCGAAAAACTGATATTGAAAAACCGATATTGAAAAACCGATAATGAAAAACAAATATTGAAAAACTGATTTCGAAAAACTGATATTGAAAAACCGATATTGAAAAACCGATATTGAAAAACAAATATTGATAAACCGATATTGAAAAACCGATATTGAATCCGATATTAGAAACGATATTCAAAAACCGATATTGAATCCGATATTAGAACCGATATTGAAAAACTTATATCGAAAAACTGATATTGCAAAACCGATATTGAAAAACCGATATTGATTCCGATATTAGAACCGATATTGAAAAACCGATATTGAAAAACACATATTGAAAAACAAATATTGAAAAACCTATATCGAAAAACTGATATTGCAAAACCGATATTGAATCCAATATTAGAACCGATATTGAAAAACCGATATTGAAAAACCTATATCGAAAAACTGATATTGCAAAACCGATATTGAAAAACCGATATTGAATCCGATATTAGAACCGATATTGAAAAACCGATATTGAAAAACAAATATTGAAAAACTGATATCGAAAAACCGATATTGAAAAACCGATATTGAATCCGATATTAGAACCGATATTCAAAAACCGATATTGAAAACCAAATATCGAAAAACTGATATTGAAAAACCGATATTGAAAAACCGATATTGAAAACTAAATATTAAAAAACTGATATTGAATCCGATATTAGAACCGATATTGAAAAACCGATATTGAAAAACCTATATCGAAAAACTGATATTGCAAAACCGATATTGCAAAACCGATATTGAATCCGATATTAGAACCGATATTGAAAAACCTATATCGAAAAACTGATATTGCAAAACCGATATTGAAAAACAGATATTGAATCCGATATTAGAACCGATATTGAAAAACCGATATTGCAAAACCGATATTGAAAAACCGATATTGAAACACAAATATTGAAAAACTGATATCGAAAAACTGATATTGAAAAACCGATATTGAAAAAGCGATATTGAAAACTAAATATTGAAAAACCGATATTGAAAAACCTATATCGAAAAACTGATATTGCAAAACCGATATTGAAAAACCGATATTGATTCCGATATTAGAACCGATATTGAAAAACCGATATTGAAAAACAAATATTGAAAAACTGATATCGAAAAACTGATATTGAAAAACCGGTATTGAAAAACCGATATTGAAAAACAATTATTGAAAAACTGATATCGAAAAACTGATATTGAAAAACCGATATTGAAAAACCGATATTGAAAAACACATATTGAAAAACAAATATTGAAAAACCTATATCGAAAAACTGATATTGCAAAGCCGATATTGAATCCGATATTAGAACCGATATTGAAAAACCGATATTGAAAAACCGATATTGAAAAACCGATATTGAAAAACCTATATCGAAAAACTGATATTGCAAAACCGATATTGAATCCGATATTAGAACCGATATTGAAAAACCGATATTGAAAAACCTATATCGAAAAACTAATATTGCAAAACCGATATTGAAAAACCGATATTGAATGCGATATTAGAACCGATATTGAAAAACCGATATTGCAAAACCGATATTGAAAAACCGATATTGAAAAACAAATATTGAAAAACTGATATCGAAAAACTGATATTGAAAAACCGATATTGAAAAAGCGATATTGAAAACTAAATATTGAAAAACCGATATTGAAAAACCTATATCGAAAAACTGATATTGCAAAACCGATATTGAAAAACCGATATTGATTCCGATATTAGAACCGATATTGAAAAACCGATATTGAAAAACAAATATTGAAAAACTCATATCGAAAAACTGATATTGAAAAACCGATATTGAAAAACCGATAATGAAAAACAAATATTGAAAAACTGATTTCGAAAAACTGATATTGAAAAACCGATATTGAAAAACCGATATTGAAAAACAAATATTGATAAACCGATATTGAAAAACCGATATTGAATCCGATATTAGAAACGATATTCAAAAACCGATATTGAATCCGATATTAGAACCGATATTGAAAAACCGATATTGATTCCGATATTAGAACCGATATTGAAAAACCGATATTGAAAAACACATATTGAAAAACAAATATTGAAAAACCTATATCGAAAAACTGATATTGCAAAACCGATATTGAATCCAATATTAGAACCGATATTGAAAAACCGATATTGATTCCGATATTAGAACCGATATTGAAAAACCGATATTGAAAAACACATATTGAAAAACAAATATTGAAAAACCTATATCGAAAAACTGATATTGCAAAACCGATATTGAATCCAATATTAGAACCGATATTGAAAAACCGATATTGAAAAACCTATATCGAAAAACTGATATTGCAAAGCCGATATTGAATCCGATATTAGAACCGATATTGAAAAACCGATATTGAAAAACCGATATTGAAAAACCGATATTGAAAAACCTATATCGAAAAACTGATATTGCAAAACCGATATTGAATCCGATATTAGAACCGATATTGAAAAACCGATATTGAAAAACCTATATCGAAAAACGAATATTGCAAAACCGATATTGAAAAACCGATATTGAATGCGATATTAGAACCGATATTGAAAAACCGATATTGCAAAACCGATATTGAAAAACCGATATTGAAAAACAAATATTGAAAAACTGATATCGAAAAACTGATATTGAAAAACCGATATTGAAAAAGCGATATTGAAAACTAAATATTGAAAAACCGATATTGAAAAACCTATATCGAAAAACTGATATTGAAAAACCGGTATTGAAAAACCGATATTGAAAAACAATTATTGAAAAACTGATATCGAAAAACTGATATTGAAAAACCGATATTGAAAAACCGATATTGAAAAACACATATTGAAAAACAAATATTGAAAAACCTATATCGAAAAACTGATATTGCAAAGCCGATATTGAATCCGATATTAGAACCGATATTGAAAAACCGATATTGAAAAACCGATATTGAAAAACCGATATTGAAAAACCTATATCGAAAAACTGATATTGCAAAACCGATATTGAATCCGATATTAGAACCGATATTGAAAAACCGATATTGAAAAACCTATATCGAAAAACTAATATTGCAAAACCGATATTGAAAAACCGATATTGAATGCGATATTAGAACCGATATTGAAAAACCGATATTGCAAAACCGATATTGAAAAACCGATATTGAAAAACAAATATTGAAAAACTGATATCGAAAAACTGATATTGAAAAACCGATATTGAAAAAGCGATATTGAAAACTAAATATTGAAAAACCGATATTGAAAAACCTATATCGAAAAACTGATATTGCAAAACCGATATTGAAAAACCGATATTGATTCCGATATTAGAACCGATATTGAAAAACCGATATTGAAAAACAAATATTGAAAAACTCATATCGAAAAACTGATATTGAAAAACCGATATTGAAAAACCGATAATGAAAAACAAATATTGAAAAACTGATTTCGAAAAACTGATATTGAAAAACCGATATTGAAAAACCGATATTGAAAAACAAATATTGATAAACCGATATTGAAAAACCGATATTGAATCCGATATTAGAAACGATATTCAAAAACCGATATTGAATCCGATATTAGAACCGATATTGAAAAACCGATATTGATTCCGATATTAGAACCGATATTGAAAAACCGATATTGAAAAACACATATTGAAAAACAAATATTGAAAAACCTATATCGAAAAACTGATATTGCAAAACCGATATTGAATCCAATATTAGAACCGATATTGAAAAACCGATATTGAAAAACCTATATCGAAAAACTGATATTGCAAAACCGATATTGCAAAGCCGATATTGAATCCGATATTAGAACCGATATTGAAAAACCGATATTGAAAAACCTATATCGAAAAACTGATATTGCAAAACCGATATTGAAAAACAGATATTGAATCCGATATTAGAACCGATATTGAAAAACCGATATTGCAAAACCGATATTGAAAAACCGATATTGATTCCGATATTAGAACCGATATTGAAAAACCGATATTGAAAAACAAATATTGAAAAACTCATATCGAAAAACTGATATTGAAAAACCGATATTGAAAAACCGATAATGAAAAACAAATATTGAAAAACTGATTTCGAAAAACTGATATTGAAAAACCGATATTGAAAAACCGATATTGAAAAACAAATATTGATAAACCGATATTGAAAAACCGATATTGAATCCGATATTAGAAACGATATTCAAAAACCGATATTGAATCCGATATTAGAACCGATATTGAAAAACCGATATTGATTCCGATATTAGAACCGATATTGAAAAACCGATATTGAAAAACACATATTGAAAAACAAATATTGAAAAACCTATATCGAAAAACTGATATTGCAAAACCGATATTGAATCCAATATTAGAACCGATATTGAAAAACCGATATTGATTCCGATATTAGAACCGATATTGAAAAACCGATATTGAAAAACACATATTGAAAAACAAATATTGAAAAACCTATATCGAAAAACTGATATTGCAAAACCGATATTGAATCCAATATTAGAACCGATATTGAAAAACCGATATTGAAAAACCTATATCGAAAAACTGATATTGCAAAGCCGATATTGAATCCGATATTAGAACCGATATTGAAAAACCGATATTTGAAAAACCGATATTGAAAAACCGATATTGAAAAACCTATATCGAAAAACTGATATTGCAAAACCGATATTGAATCCGATATTAGAACCGATATTGAAAAACCGATATTGAAAAACCTATATCGAAAAACGAATATTGCAAAACCGATATTGAAAAACCGATATTGAATGCGATATTAGAACCGATATTGAAAAACCGATATTGCAAAACCGATATTGAAAAACCGATATTGAAAAACAAATATTGAAAAACTGATATCGAAAAACTGATATTGAAAAACCGATATTGAAAAAGCGATATTGAAAACTAAATATTGAAAAACCGATATTGAAAAACCTATATCGAAAAACTGATATTGAAAAACCGGTATTAAAAACCGATATTGAAAAACAATTATTGAAAAACTGATATCGAAAAACTGATATTGAAAAACCGATATTGAAAAACCGATATTGAAAAACACATATTGAAAAACAAATATTGAAAAACCTATATCGAAAAACTGATATTGCAAAGCCGATATTGAATCCGATATTAGAACCGATATTGAAAAACCGATATTGAAAAACCGATATTGAAAAACCGATATTGAAAAACCTATATCGAAAAACTGATATTGCAAAACCGATATTGAATCCGATATTAGAACCGATATTGAAAAACCGATATTGAAAAACCTATATCGAAAAACTAATATTGCAAAACCGATATTGAAAAACCGATATTGAATGCGATATTAGAACCGATATTGAAAAACCGATATTGCAAAACCGATATTGAAAAACCGATATTGAAAAACAAATATTGAAAAACTGATATCGAAAAACTGATATTGAAAAACCGATATTGAAAAAGCGATATTGAAAACTAAATATTGAAAAACCGATATTGAAAAACCTATATCGAAAAACTGATATTGCAAAACCGATATTGAAAAACCGATATTGATTCCGATATTAGAACCGATATTGAAAAACCGATATTGAAAAACAAATATTGAAAAACTCATATCGAAAAACTGATATTGAAAAACCGATATTGAAAAACCGATAATGAATAACAAATATTGAAAAACTGATTTCGAAAAACTGATATTGAAAAACCGATATTGAAAAACCGATATTGAACAACAAATATTGATAAACCGATATTGAAAAACCGATATTGAATCCGATATTAGAAACGATATTCAAAAACCGATATTGAATCCGATATTAGAACCGATATTGAAAAACCGATATTGATTCCGATATTAGAACCGATATTGAAAAACCGATATTGAAAAACACATATTGAAAAACAAATATTGAAAAACCTATATCGAAAAACTGATATTGCAAAACCGATATTGAATCCAATATTAGAACCGATATTGAAAAACCGATATTGAAAAACCTATATCGAAAAACTGATATTGCAAAACCGATATTGCAAAGCCGATATTGAATCCGATATTAGAACCGATATTGAAAAACCGATATTGAAAAACCTATATCGAAAAACTGATATTGCAAAACCGATATTGAAAAACAGATATTGAATCCGATATTAGAACCGATATTGAAAAACCGATATTGCAAAACCGATATTGAAAAACCGATATTGAAACACAAATATTGAAAAACTGATATCGAAAAACTGATATTGAAAAACCGATATTGAAAAAGCGATATTGAAAACTAAATATTGAAAAACCGATATTGAAAAACCTATATCGAAAAACTGATATTGCAAAACCGATATTGAAAAACCGATATTGATTCCGATATTAGAACCGATATTGAAAAACCGATATTGAAAAACAAATATTGAAAAACTGATATCGAAAAACTGATATTGAAAAACCGGTATTGAAAAACCGATAATGAAAAACAAATATTGAAAAACTGATTTCGAAAAACTGATATTGAAAAACCGATATTGAAAAACCGATATTGAAAAACAAATATTGATAAATCGATATTGAAAAACCGATATTGAATCCGATATTAGAACCGATATTCAAAAACCGATATTGAATCCGATATTAGAACCGATATTGAAAAACTTATATCGAAAAACTGATATTGAAAAACCGATATTGAAAAACCGATATTGAAAAACAAATATTGATAAACCGATATTGAAAAACCGATATTGAAAAACCGATATTGAAAAACCGATATTGAAAACTAAATATTGAAAAACCGATATTGAAAAACCTATATCGAAAAACTGATATTGCAAAACCGATATTGCAAAACCGATATTGAATCCGATATTAGAACCGATATTGAAAAACCGATATTGAAAAACCTATATCGAAAAACTGATATTGCAAAACCGATATTGAAAAACCGATATTGATTCCGATATTAGAACCGATATTGAAAAACCGTTATTGAAAAACAAATATTGAAAAACTGATATCGAAAAACTGATATTGAAAAACCGATATTGAAAAACCGATATTGAAAAACACATATTGAAAAACAAATATTGAAAAACCTATATCGAAAAACTGATATTGCAAAACCGATATTGAATCCGATATTAGAACCGATATTGAAAAACCGATATTGAAAAACCGATATTGAAAAACCGATATTGAAAAACCGATATTGAAAAACCTATATCGAAAAACTGATATTGCAAAACCGATATTGAAAAACCGATATTGATTCCGATATTAGAACCGATATTGAAAAACCGATATTGAAAAACAATTATTGAAAAACTGATATCGAAAAACTGATATTGAAAAACCGATATTGAAAAACCGATATTGAAAAACACATATTGAAAAACAAATATTGAAAAACCTATATCGAAAAACTGATATTGCAAAGCCGATATTGAATCCGATATTAGAACCGATATTGAAAAACCGATATTGAAAAACCGATATTGAAAAACCGATATTGAAAAACCTATATCGAAAAACTGATATTGCAAAACCGATATTGAATCCGATATTAGAACCGATATTGAAAAACCGATATTGAAAAACCTATATCGAAAAACGAATATTGCAAAACCGATATTGAAAAACCGATATTGAATGCGATATTAGAACCGATATTGAAAAACCGATATTGCAAAACCGATATTGAAAAACCGATATTGAAAAACAAATATTGAAAAACTGATATCGAAAAACTGATATTGAAAAACCGATATTGAAAAAGCGATATTGAAAACTAAATATTGAAAAACCGATATTGAAAAACCTATATCGAAAAACTGATATTGCAAAACCGATATTGAAAAACCGATATTGATTCCGATATTAGAACCGATATTGAAAAACCGATATTGAAAAACAAATATTGAAAAACTCATATCGAAAAACTGATATTGAAAAACCGATATTGAAAAACCGATAATGAAAAACAAATATTGAAAAACTGATTTCGAAAAACTGATATTGAAAAACCGATATTGAAAAACCGATATTGAAAAACAAATATTGATAAACCGATATTGAAAAACCGATATTGAATCCGATATTAGAAACGATATTCAAAAACCGATATTGAATCCGATATTAGAACCGATATTGAAAAACTTATATCGAAAAACTGATATTGCAAAACCGATATTGAAAAACCGATATTGATTCCGATATTAGAACCGATATTGAAAAACCGATATTGAAAAACACATATTGAAAAACAAATATTGAAAAACCTATATCGAAAAACTGATATTGCAAAACCGATATTGAATCCAATATTAGAACCGATATTGAAAAACCGATATTGAAAAACCTATATCGAAAAACTGATATTGCAAAACCGATATTGAAAAACCGATATTGAATCCGATATTAGAACCGATATTGAAAAACCGATATTGAAAAACAAATATTGAAAAACTGATATCGAAAAACCGATATTGAAAAACCGATATTGAATCCGATATTAGAACCGATATTCAAAAACCGATATTGAAAACCAAATATCGAAAAACTGATATTGAAAAACCGATATTGAAAAACCGATATTGAAAACTAAATATTAAAAAACTGATATTGAATCCGATATTAGAACCGATATTGAAAAACCGATATTGAAAAACCTATATCGAAAAACTGATATTGCAAAACCGATATTGCAAAACCGATATTGAATCCGATATTAGAACCGATATTGAAAAACCGATATTGAAAAACCTATATCGAAAAACTGATATTGCAAAACCGATATTGAAAAACAGATATTGAATCCGATATTAGAACCGATATTGAAAAACCGATATTGCAAAACCGATATTGAAAAACCGATATTGAAACACAAATATTGAAAAACTGATATCGAAAAACTGATATTGAAAAACCGATATTGAAAAAGCGATATTGAAAACTAAATATTGAAAAACCGATATTGAAAAACCTATATCGAAAAACTGATATTGCAAAACCGATATTGAAAAACCGATATTGATTCCGATATTAGAACCGATATTGAAAAACCGATATTGAAAAACAAATATTGAAAAACTGATATCGAAAAACTGATATTGAAAAACCGGTATTGAAAAACCGATATTGAAAAACAATTATTGAAAAACTGATATCGAAAAACTGATATTGAAAAACCGATATTGAAAAACCGATATTGAAAAACACATATTGAAAAACAAATATTGAAAAACCTATATCGAAAAACTGATATTGCAAAGCCGATATTGAATCCGATATTAGAACCGATATTGAAAAACCGATATTGAAAAACCGATATTGAAAAACCGATATTGAAAAACCTATATCGAAAAACTGATATTGCAAAACCGATATTGAATCCGATATTAGAACCGATATTGAAAAACCGATATTGAAAAACCTATATCGAAAAACTAATATTGCAAAACCGATATTGAAAAACCGATATTGAATGCGATATTAGAACCGATATTGAAAAACCGATATTGCAAAACCGATATTGAAAAACCGATATTGAAAAACAAATATTGAAAAACTGATATCGAAAAACTGATATTGAAAAACCGATATTGAAAAAGCGATATTGAAAACTAAATATTGAAAAACCGATATTGAAAAACCTATATCGAAAAACTGATATTGCAAAACCGATATTGAAAAACCGATATTGATTCCGATATTAGAACCGATATTGAAAAACCGATATTGAAAAACAAATATTGAAAAACTCATATCGAAAAACTGATATTG
This sequence comes from Andrena cerasifolii, assembly GCF_050908995.1. NCBI lineage: Eukaryota > Metazoa > Arthropoda > Insecta > Hymenoptera > Andrenidae > Andrena > Andrena cerasifolii. The sequence continues at coordinate 39,934 of NW_027484931.1, forward strand.
AAAAACCGATATTGAAAAACCGATAATGAAAAACAAATATTGAAAAACTGATTTCGAAAAACTGATATTGAAAAACCGATATTGAAAAACCGATATTGAAAAACAAATATTGATAAACCGATATTGAAAAACCGATATTGAATCCGATATTAGAAACGATATTCAAAAACCGATATTGAATCCGATATTAGAACCGATATTGAAAAACCGATATTGATTCCGATATTAGAACCGATATTGAAAAACCGATATTGAAAAACACATATTGAAAAACAAATATTGAAAAACCTATATCGAAAAACTGATATTGCAAAACCGATATTGAATCCAATATTAGAACCGATATTGAAAAACCGATATTGATTCCGATATTAGAACCGATATTGAAAAACCGATATTGAAAAACACATATTGAAAAACAAATATTGAAAAACCTATATCGAAAAACTGATATTGCAAAACCGATATTGAATCCAATATTAGAACCGATATTGAAAAACCGATATTGAAAAACCTATATCGAAAAACTGATATTGCAAAGCCGATATTGAATCCGATATTAGAACCGATATTGAAAAACCGATATTGAAAAACCGATATTGAAAAACCGATATTGAAAAACCTATATCGAAAAACTGATATTGCAAAACCGATATTGAATCCGATATTAGAACCGATATTGAAAAACCGATATTGAAAAACCTATATCGAAAAACGAATATTGCAAAACCGATATTGAAAAACCGATATTGAATGCGATATTAGAACCGATATTGAAAAACCGATATTGCAAAACCGATATTGAAAAACCGATATTGAAAAACAAATATTGAAAAACTGATATCGAAAAACTGATATTGAAAAACCGATATTGAAAAAGCGATATTGAAAACTAAATATTGAAAAACCGATATTGAAAAACCTATATCGAAAAACTGATATTGAAAAACCGGTATTGAAAAACCGATATTGAAAAACAATTATTGAAAAACTGATATCGAAAAACTGATATTGAAAAACCGATATTGAAAAACCGATATTGAAAAACACATATTGAAAAACAAATATTGAAAAACCTATATCGAAAAACTGATATTGCAAAGCCGATATTGAATCCGATATTAGAACCGATATTGAAAAACCGATATTGAAAAACCGATATTGAAAAACCGATATTGAAAAACCTATATCGAAAAACTGATATTGCAAAACCGATATTGAATCCGATATTAGAACCGATATTGAAAAACCGATATTGAAAAACCTATATCGAAAAACTAATATTGCAAAACCGATATTGAAAAACCGATATTGAATGCGATATTAGAACCGATATTGAAAAACCGATATTGCAAAACCGATATTGAAAAACCGATATTGAAAAACAAATATTGAAAAACTGATATCGAAAAACTGATATTGAAAAACCGATATTGAAAAAGCGATATTGAAAACTAAATATTGAAAAACCGATATTGAAAAACCTATATCGAAAAACTGATATTGCAAAACCGATATTGAAAAACCGATATTGATTCCGATATTAGAACCGATATTGAAAAACCGATATTGAAAAACAAATATTGAAAAACTCATATCGAAAAACTGATATTGAAAAACCGATATTGAAAAACCGATAATGAAAAACAAATATTGAAAAACTGATTTCGAAAAACTGATATTGAAAAACCGATATTGAAAAACCGATATTGAAAAACAAATATTGATAAACCGATATTGAAAAACCGATATTGAATCCGATATTAGAAACGATATTCAAAAACCGATATTGAATCCGATATTAGAACCGATATTGAAAAACCGATATTGATTCCGATATTAGAACCGATATTGAAAAACCGATATTGAAAAACACATATTGAAAAACAAATATTGAAAAACCTATATCGAAAAACTGATATTGCAAAACCGATATTGAATCCAATATTAGAACCGATATTGAAAAACCGATATTGAAAAACCTATATCGAAAAACTGATATTGCAAAACCGATATTGCAAAGCCGATATTGAATCCGATATTAGAACCGATATTGAAAAACCGATATTGAAAAACCTATATCGAAAAACTGATATTGCAAAACCGATATTGAAAAACAGATATTGAATCCGATATTAGAACCGATATTGAAAAACCGATATTGCAAAACCGATATTGAAAAACCGATATTGAAACACAAATATTGAAAAACTGATATCGAAAAACTGATATTGAAAAACCGATATTGAAAAAGCGATATTGAAAACTAAATATTGAAAAACCGATATTGAAAAACCTATATCGAAAAACTGATATTGCAAAACCGATATTGAAAAACCGATATTGATTCCGATATTAGAACCGATATTGAAAAACCGATATTGAAAAACAAATATTGAAAAACTGATATCGAAAAACTGATATTGAAAAACCGGTATTGAAAAACCGATAATGAAAAACAAATATTGAAAAACTGATTTCGAAAAACTGATATTGAAAAACCGATATTGAAAAACCGATATTGAAAAACAAATATTGATAAACCGATATTGAAAAACCGATATTGAATCCGATATTAGAACCGATATTCAAAAACCGATATTGAATCCGATATTAGAACCGATATTGAAAAACTTATATCGAAAAACTGATATTGAAAAACCGATATTGAAAAACCGATATTGAAAAACAAATATTGATAAACCGATATTGAAAAACCGATATTGAAAAACCGATATTGAAAACTAAATATTGAAAAACCGATATTGAAAAACCTATATCGAAAAACTGATATTGCAAAACCGATATTGAAAAACCGATATTGATTCCGATATTAGAACCGATATTGAAAAACCGATATTGAAAAACCGATATTGAAAAACCGATATTGAAAAACCGATATTGAAAAACCGATATTGAAAAACCGATATTGAAAAACCTATATCGAAAAACTGATATTGCAAAACCGATATTGAAAAAACGATATTGATTCCGATATTAGAACCGATATTGAAAAACCGATATTGAAAAACAAATATTGAAAAACTGATATCGAAAAACTGATATTGAAAAACCGATATTAGAACCGATATTGAAAAACCGATATTGAAAAACCTATATCGAAAAACTGATATTGCAAAACCGATATTGAAAAACCGATATTGAATCCGATATTAGAACTGATATTGAAAAGCCGATATTGAAAACCCGATATTGAAAAACCTATATCGAAAAACTGATATTGCAAAACCGATATTGAAAAACCGATATTGAACCCGATATTGAAAAACACATATTGAAAAACAAATATTGAAAAACCTATATCGAAAAACTGATATTGCAAAACCGATATTGAAAAACCGATATTGATTCCGATATTAGAACCGATTTTGAAAAACCGATATTGAAAAACAGATATTGAAAAACCGATATTGAAAAACCGATATTGAAAAACAAATATTGATGAACCGATATTGAAAAACCGATATTGAAACCGATATTGCAAAACCGATATTGAAAAACCAATATTGAAAAACAAATATTGAAAAACTGATATCGAAAAACTGATATAGAAAAACCGATATTGAAAAACAAATATTGAAAAACTGATATCGAAAAACTGATATTGAAAAACCGATATTGAAAAACCGATATTGAAAAACCTATATCGAAAAACTGATATTGCAAAACCGATATTGAAAAACCGATATTGAATCCGATATTAGAACCGATATTCAAAAACCGATATTGAAAACCAAATATCGAAAAACGGATATTGAAAAACCGATATTGAAAAACCGATATTGAAAAACCGATATTGAAAAACCTATATCGAAAAACTGATATTGCAAAACCGATATTGAAAAACCGATATTGAATCCGATATTAGAACCGATATTGAAAAACCGATATTGAATCCGATATTAGAACCGATATTCAAAAACCGATATTGAAAACCAAATATCGAAAAACTGATATTGAAAAACCGATATTGAAAAACCGATATTGAAAACTAAATATTAAAAAACTGATATTGAATCCGATATTAGAACCGATATTGAAAAACCGATATTGAAAAACCTATATCGAAAAACTGATATTGCAAAACCGATATTGAAAAACCGATATTGATTCCGATATTAGAACCGATATTGAAAAACCGTTATTGAAAAACAAATATTGAAAAACTGATATCGAAAAACTGATATTGAAAAACCGATATTGAAAAACCGATATTGAAAAACACATATTGAAAAACAAATATTGAAAAACCTATATCGAAAAACTGATATTGCAAAACCGATATTGAATCCGATATTAGAACCGATATTGAAAAACCGATATTGAAAAACCGATATTGAAAAACCGATATTGAAAAACCTATATCGAAAAACTGATATTGCAAAACCGATATTGCAAAACCGATATTGAAAAACCGATATTGAATCCGATATTAGAACCGATATTGAAAAACCGATATTGAAAAACCTATATCGAAAAACTGATATTGCAAAACCGATTTTGAAAAACCGATATTGAATCCGATATTAGAACCGATATTGAAAAACCGATATTGAATCCGATATTAGAACCGATATTCAAAAACCGATATTGAAAACCAAATATCGAAAAACGGATATTGAAAAACCGATATTGAAAAACCGATATTGAAAAACCGATATTGAAAAACCTATATCGAAAAACTGATATTGCAAAACCGATATTGAAAAACCGATATTGAATCCGATATTAGAACCGATATTGAAAAACCGATATTGAATCCGATATTAGAACCGATATTCAAAAACCGATATTGAAAACCAAATATCGAAAAACTGATATTGAAAAACCGATATTGAAAAACCGATATTGAAAACTAAATATTAAAAAACTGATATTGAATCCGATATTAGAACCGATATTGAAAAACCGATATTGAAAAACCTATATCGAAAAACTGATATTGCAAAACCGATATTGAAAAACCGATATTGATTCCGATATTAGAACCGATATTGAAAAACCGTTATTGAAAAACAAATATTGAAAAACTGATATCGAAAAACTGATATTGAAAAACCGATATTGAAAGACCGATATTGAAAAACACATATTGAAAAACAAATATTGAAAAACCTATATCGAAAAACTGATATTGCAAAACCGATATTGAATCCGATATTAGAACCGATATTGAAAAACCGATATTGAAAAACCGATATTGAAAAACCGATATTGAAAAACCGATATTGAAAAACCTATATCGAAAAACTGATATTGCAAAACCGATATTGAAAAACCGATATTGATTCCGATATTAGAACCGATATTGAAAAACCGATATTGAAAAACAATTATTGAAAAACTGATATCGAAAAACTGATATTGAAAAACCGATATTGAAAAACCGATATTGAAAAACACATATTGAAAAACAAATATTGAAAAACCTATATCGAAAAACTGATATTGCAAAGCCGATATTGAATCCGATATTAGAACCGATATTGAAAAACCGATATTGATTCCGATATTAGAACCGATATTGAAAAACCGATATTGAAAAACACATATTGAAAAACAAATATTGAAAAACCTATATCGAAAAACTGATATTGCAAAACCGATATTGAATCCAATATTAGAACCGATATTGAAAAACCGATATTGAAAAACCTATATCGAAAAACTGATATTGCAAAGCCGATATTGAATCCGATATTAGAACCGATATTGAAAAACCGATATTGAAAAACCGATATTGAAAAACCGATATTGAAAAACCTATATCGAAAAACTGATATTGCAAAACCGATATTGAATCCGATATTAGAACCGATATTGAAAAACCGATATTGAAAAACCTATATCGAAAAACGAATATTGCAAAACCGATATTGAAAAACCGATATTGAATGCGATATTAGAACCGATATTGAAAAACCGATATTGCAAAACCGATATTGAAAAACCGATATTGAAAAACAAATATTGAAAAACTGATATCGAAAAACTGATATTGAAAAACCGATATTGAAAAAGCGATATTGAAAACTAAATATTGAAAAACCGATATTGAAAAACCTATATCGAAAAACTGATATTGAAAAACCGGTATTGAAAAACCGATATTGAAAAACAATTATTGAAAAACTGATATCGAAAAACTGATATTGAAAAACCGATATTGAAAAACCGATATTGAAAAACACATATTGAAAAACAAATATTGAAAAACCTATATCGAAAAACTGATATTGCAAAGCCGATATTGAATCCGATATTAGAACCGATATTGAAAAACCGATATTGAAAAACCGATATTGAAAAACCGATATTGAAAAACCTATATCGAAAAACTAATATTGCAAAACCGATATTGAAAAACCGATATTGAATGCGATATTAGAACCGATATTGAAAAACCGATATTGCAAAACCGATATTGAAAAACCGATATTGAAAAACAAATATTGAAAAACTGATATCGAAAAACTGATATTGAAAAACCGATATTGAAAAAGCGATATTGAAAACTAAATATTGAAAAACCGATATTGAAAAACCTATATCGAAAAACTGATATTGCAAAACCGATATTGAAAAACCGATATTGATTCCGATATTAGAACCGATATTGAAAAACCGATATTGAAAAACAAATATTGAAAAACTCATATCGAAAAACTGATATTGAAAAACCGATATTGAAAAACCGATAATGAAAAACAAATATTGAAAAACTGATTTCGAAAAACTGATATTGAAAAACCGATATTGAAAAACCGATATTGAAAAACAAATATTGATAAACCGATATTGAAAAACCGATATTGAATCCGATATTAGAAACGATATTCAAAAACCGATATTGAATCCGATATTAGAACCGATATTGAAAAACCGATATTGATTCCGATATTAGAACCGATATTGAAAAACCGATATTGAAAAACACATATTGAAAAACAAATATTGAAAAACCTATATCGAAAAACTGATATTGCAAAACCGATATTGAATCCAATATTAGAACCGATATTGAAAAACCGATATTGAAAAACCTATATCGAAAAACTGATATTGCAAAACCGATATTGCAAAGCCGATATTGAATCCGATATTAGAACCGATATTGAAAAACCGATATTGAAAAACCTATATCGAAAAACTGATATTGCAAAACCGATATTGAAAAACAGATATTGAATCCGAAATTAGAACCGATATTGAAAAACCGATATTGCAAAACCGATATTGAAAAACCGATATTGAAACACAAATATTGAAAAACTGATATCGAAAAACTGATATTGAAAAACCGATATTGAAAAAGCGATATTGAAAACTAAATATTGAAAAACCGATATTGAAAAACCTATATCGAAAAACTGATATTGCAAAACCGATATTGAAGAACCGATATTGATTCCGATATTAGAACCGATATTGAAAAACCGATATTGAAAAACAAATATTGAAAAACTGATATCGAAAAACTGATATTGAAAAACCGATATTGAAAAAGCGATATTGAAAACTAAATATTGAAAAACCGATATTGAAAAACCTATATCGAAAAACTGATATTGCAAAACCGATATTGAAAAACCGATATTGATTCCGATATTAGAACCGATATTGAAAAACCGATATTGAAAAACAAATATTGAAAAACTGATATCGAAAAACTGATATTGAAAAACCGGTATTGAAAAACCGATAATGAAAAACAAATATTGAAAAACTGATTTCGAAAAACTGATATTGAAAAACCGATATTGAAAAACCGATATTGAAAAACAAATATTGATAAACCGATATTGAAAAACCGATATTGAATCCGATATTAGAACCGATATTCAAAAACCGATATTGAATCCGATATTAGAACCGATATTGAAAAACTTATATCGAAAAACTGATATTGAAAAACCGATATTGAAAAACCGATATTGAAAAACAAATATTGATAAACCGATATTGAAAAACCGATATTGAAAAACCGATATTGAAAACTAAATATTGAAAATCCGATATTGAAAAACCTATATCGAAAAACTGATATTGCAAAACCGATATTGAAAAACCGATATTGATTCCGATATTAGAACCGATATTGAAAAACCGATATTGAAAAACCGATATTGAAAAACCGATATTGAAAAACCGATATTCAAAAACCTATATCGAAAAACTGATATTGCAAAACAGATATTGAAAAAACGATATTGATTCCGATATTAGAACCGATATTGAAAAACCGATATTGAAAAACAAATATTGAAAAACTGATATCGAAAAACTGATATTGAAAAACCGATATTAGAACCGATATTGAAAAACCGATATTGAAAAACCTATATCGAAAAACTGATATTGCAAAACCGATATTGAAAAACCGATATTGAATCCGATATTAGAACTGATATTGAAAAGCCGATATTGAAAACCCGATATTGAAAAACCTATATCGAAAAACTGATATTGCAAAACCGATATTGAAAAACCGATATTGAACCCGATATTGAAAAACACATATTGAAAAACAAATATTGAAAAACCTATATCGAAAAACTGATATTGCAAAACCGATATTGAAAAACCGATATTGATTCCGATATTAGAACCGATTTTGAAAAACCGATATTGAAAAACAGATATTGAAAAACCGATATTGAAAAACCGATATTGAAAAACAAATATTGATGAACCGATATTGAAAAACCGATATTGAAACCGATATTGCAAAACCGATATTGAAAAACCAATATTGAAAAACAAATATTGAAAAACTGATATCGAAAAACTGATATAGAAAAACCGATATTGAAAAACAAATATTGAAAAACTGATATCGAAAAACTGATATTGAAAAACCGATATTGAAAAACCGATATTGAAAAACCTATATCGAAAAACTGATATTGCAAAACCGATATTGAAAAACCGATATTGAATCCGATATTAGAACCGATATTCAAAAACCGATATTGAAAACCAAATATCGAAAAACGGATATTGAAAAACCGATATTGAAAAACCGATATTGAAAAACCGATATTGAAAAACCTATATCGAAAAACTGATATTGCAAAACCGATATTGAAAAACCGATATTGAATCCGATATTAGAACCGATATTGAAAAACCGATATTGAATCCGATATTAGAACCGATATTCAAAAACCGATATTGAAAACCAAATATCGAAAAACTGATATTGAAAAACCGATATTGAAAAACCGATATTGATTCCGATATTAGAACCGATATTGAAAAACCGTTATTGAAAAACAAATATTGAAAAACTGATATCGAAAAACTGATATTGAAAAACCGATATTGAAAAACCGATATTGAAAAACACATATTGAAAAACAAATATTGAAAAACCTATATCGAAAAACTGATATTGCAAAACCGATATTGAATCCGATATTAGAACCGATATTGAAAAACCGATATTGAAAAACCGATATTGAAAAACCGATATTGAAAAACCTATATCGAAAAACTGATATTGCAAAACCGATATTGAAAAACCGATATTGATTCCGATATTAGAACCGATATTGAAAAACCGTTATTGAAAAACAAATATTGAAAAACTGATATCGAAAAACTGATATTGAAAAACCGATATTGAAAAACCGATATTGAAAAACACATATTGAAAAACAAATATTGAAAAACCTATATCGAAAAACTGATATTGCAAAACCGATATTGAATCCGATATTAGAACCGATATTGAAAAACCGATATTGAAAAACCGATATTGAAAAACCGATATTGAAAAACCTATATCGAAAAACTGATATTGCAAAACCGATATTGCAAAACCGATATTGAAAAACCGATATTGAATCCGATATTAGAACCGATATTGAAAAACCGATATTGAAAAACCTATATCGAAAAACTGATATTGCAAAACCGATTTTGAAAAACCGATATTGAATCCGATATTAGAACCGATATTGAAAAACCGATATTGAATCCGATATTAGAACCGATATTCAAAAACCGATATTGAAAACCAAATATCGAAAAACGGATATTGAAAAACCGATATTGAAAAACCGATATTGAAAAACCGATATTGAAAAACCTATATCGAAAAACTGATATTGCAAAACCGATATTGAAAAACCGATATTGAATCCGATATTAGAACCGATATTGAAAAACCGATATTGAATCCGATATTAGAACCGATATTCAAAAACCGATATTGAAAACCAAATATCGAAAAACTGATATTGAAAAACCGATATTGAAAAACCGATATTGAAAACTAAATATTAAAAAACTGATATTGAATCCGATATTAGAACCGATATTGAAAAACCGATATTGAAAAACCTATATCGAAAAACTGATATTGCAAAACCGATATTGAAAAACCGATATTGATTCCGATATTAGAACCGATATTGAAAAACCGTTATTGAAAAACAAATATTGAAAAACTGATATCGAAAAACTGATATTGAAAAACCGATATTGAAAAACCGATATTGAAAAACACATATTGAAAAACAAATATTGAAAAACCTATATCGAAAAACTGATATTGCAAAACCGATATTGAATCCGATATTAGAACCGATATTGAAAAACCGATATTGAAAAACCGATATTGAAAAACCGATATTGAAAAACCGATATTGAAAAACCTATATCGAAAAACTGATATTGCAAAACCGATATTGAAAAACCGATATTGATTCCGATATTAGAACCGATATTGAAAAACCGATATTGAAAAACAATTATTGAAAAACTGATATCGAAAAACTGATATTGAAAAACCGATATTGAAAAACCGATATTGAAAAACACATATTGAAAAACAAATATTGAAAAACCTATATCGAAAAACTGATATTGCAAAGCCGATATTGAATCCGATATTAGAACCGATATTGAAAAACCGATATTGATTCCGATATTAGAACCGATATTGAAAAACCGATATTGAAAAACACATATTGAAAAACAAATATTGAAAAACCTATATCGAAAAACTGATATTGCAAAACCGATATTGAATCCAATATTAGAACCGATATTGAAAAACCGATATTGAAAAACCTATATCGAAAAACTGATATTGCAAAGCCGATATTGAATCCGATATTAGAACCGATATTGAAAAACCGATATTGAAAAACCGATATTGAAAAACCGATATTGAAAAACCTATATCGAAAAACTGATATTGCAAAACCGATATTGAATCCGACATTAGAACCGATATTGAAAAACCGATATTGAAAAACCTATATCGAAAAACGAATATTGCAAAACCGATATTGAAAAACCGATATTGAATGCGATATTAGAACCGATATTGAAAAACCGATATTGCAAAACCGATATTGAAAAACCGATATTGAAAAACAAATATTGAAAAACTGATATCGAAAAACTGATATTGAAAAACCGATATTGAAAAAGCGATATTGAAAACTAAATATTGAAAAACCGATATTGAAAAACCTATATCGAAAAACTGATATTGAAAAACCGGTATTGAAAAACCGATATTGAAAAACAATTATTGAAAAACTGATATCGAAAAACTGATATTGAAAAACCGATATTGAAAAACCGATATTGAAAAACACATATTGAAAAACAAATATTGAAAAACCTATATCGAAAAACTGATATTGCAAAGCCGATATTGAATCCGATATTAGAACCGATATTGAAAAACCGATATTGAAAAACCGATATTGAAAAACCGATATTGAAAAACCTATATCGAAAAACTGATATTGCAAAACCGATATTGAATCCGATATTAGAACCGATATTGAAAAACCGATATTGAAAAACCTATATCGAAAAACTAATATTGCAAAACCGATATTGAAAAACCGATATTGAATGCGATATTAGAACCGATATTGAAAAACCGATATTGCAAAACCGATATTGAAAAACCGATATTGAAAAACAAATATTGAAAAACTGATATCGAAAAACTGATATTGAAAAACCGATATTGAAAAAGCGATATTGAAAACTAAATATTGAAAAACCGATATTGAAAAACCTATATCGAAAAACTGATATTGCAAAACCGATATTGAAAAACCGATATTGATTCCGATATTAGAACCGATATTGAAAAACCGATATTGAAAAACAAATATTGAAAAACTCATATCGAAAAACTGATATTGAAAAACCGATATTGAAAAACCGATAATGAAAAACAAATATTGAAAAACTGATTTCGAAAAACTGATATTGAAAAACCGATATTGAAAAACCGATATTGAAAAACAAATATTGATAAACCGATATTGAAAAACCGATATTGAATCCGATATTAGAAACGATATTCAAAAACCGATATTGAATCCGATATTAGAACCGATATTGAAAAACCGATATTGATTCCGATATTAGAACCGATATTGAAAAACCGATATTGAAAAACACATATTGAAAAACAAATATTGAAAAACCTATATCGAAAAACTGATATTGCAAAACCGATATTGAATCCAATATTAGAACCGATATTGAAAAACCGATATTGAAAAACCTATATCGAAAAACTGATATTGCAAAACCGATATTGCAAAGCCGATATTGAATCCGATATTAGAACCGATATTGAAAAACCGATATTGAAAAACCTATATCGAAAAACTGATATTGCAAAACCGATATTGAAAAACAGATATTGAATCCGATATTAGAACCGATATTGAAAAACCGATATTGCAAAACCGATATTGAAAAACCGATATTGAAACACAAATATTGAAAAACTGATATCGAAAAACTGATATTGAAAAACCGATATTGAAAAAGCGATATTGAAAACTAAATATTGAAAAACCGATATTGAAAAACCTATATCGAAAAACTGATATTGCAAAACCGATATTGAAAAACCGATATTGATTCCGATATTAGAACCGATATTGAAAAACCGATATTGAAAAACAAATATTGAAAAACTGATATCGAAAAACTGATATTGAAAAACCGGTATTGAAAAACCGATAATGAAAAACAAATATTGAAAAACTGATTTCGAAAAACTGATATTGAAAAACCGATATTGAAAAACCGATATTGAAAAACAAATATTGATAAACCGATATTGAAAAACCGATATTGAATCCGATATTAGAACCGATATTCAAAAACCGATATTGAATCCGATATTAGAACCGATATTGAAAAACTTATATCGAAAAACTGATATTGAAAAACCGATATTGAAAAACCGATATTGAAAAACAAATATTGATAAACCGATATTGAAAAACCGATATTGAAAAACCGATATTGAAAACTAAATATTGAAAAACCGATATTGAAAAACCTATATCGAAAAACTGATATTGCAAAACCGATATTGAAAAACCGATATTGATTCCGATATTAGAACCGATATTGAAAAACCGATATTGAAAAACCGATATTGAAAAACCGATATTGAAAAACCGATATTGAAAAACCGATATTGAAAAACCTATATCGAAAAACTGATATTGCAAAACCGATATTGAAAAAACGATATTGATTCCGATATTAGAACCGATATTGAAAAACCGATATTGAAAAACAAATATTGAAAAACTGATATCGAAAAACTGATATTGAAAAACCGATATTGAAAAACCGATATTGAAAAACACATATTGAAAAACAAATATTGAAAAACCTATATCGAAAAACTGATATTGCAAAGCCGATATTGAATCCGATATTAGAACCGATATTGAAAAACCGATATTGATTCCGATATTAGAACCGATATTGAAAAACCGATATTGAAAAACACATATTGAAAAACAAATATTGAAAAACCTATATCGAAAAACTGATATTGCAAAACCGATATTGAATCCAATATTAGAACCGATATTGAAAAACCGATATTGAAAAACCTATATCGAAAAACTGATATTGCAAAGCCGATATTGAATCCGATATTAGAACCGATATTGAAAAACCGATATTGAAAAACCGATATTGAAAAACCGATATTGAAAAACCTATATCGAAAAACTGATATTGCAAAACCGATATTGAATCCGACATTAGAACCGATATTGAAAAACCGATATTGAAAAACCTATATCGAAAAACGAATATTGCAAAACCGATATTGAATGCGATATTAGAACCGATATTGAAAAACCGATATTGCAAAACCGATATTGAAAAACCGATATTGAAAAACAAATATTGAAAAACTGATATCGAAAAACTGATATTGAAAAACCGATATTGAAAAAGCGATATTGAAAACTAAATATTGAAAAACCGATATTGAAAAACCTATATCGAAAAACTGATATTGAAAAACCGGTATTGAAAAACCGATATTGAAAAACAATTATTGAAAAACTGATATCGAAAAACTGATATTGAAAAACCGATATTGAAAAACCGATATTGAAAAACACATATTGAAAAACAAATATTGAAAAACCTATATCGAAAAACTGATATTGCAAAGCCGATATTGAATCCGATATTAGAACCGATATTGAAAAACCGATATTGAAAAACCGATATTGAAAAACCGATATTGAAAAACCTATATCGAAAAACTGATATTGCAAAACCGATATTGAATCCGATATTAGAACCGATATTGAAAAACCGATATTGAAAAACCTATATCGAAAAACTAATATTGCAAAACCGATATTGAAAAACCGATATTGAATGCGATATTAGAACCGATATTGAAAAACCGATATTGCAAAACCGATATTGAAAAACCGATATTGAAAAACAAATATTGAAAAACTGATATCGAAAAACTGATATTGAAAAACCGATATTGAAAAAGCGATATTGAAAACTAAATATTGAAAAACCGATATTGAAAAACCTATATCGAAAAACTGATATTGCAAAACCGATATTGAAAAACCGATATTGATTCCGATATTAGAACCGATATTGAAAAACCGATATTGAAAAACAAATATTGAAAAACTCATATCGAAAAACTGATATTGAAAAACCGATATTGAAAAACCGATAATGAAAAACAAATATTGAAAAACTGATTTCGAAAAACTGATATTGAAAAACCGATATTGAAAAACCGATATTGAAAAACAAATATTGATAAACCGATATTGAAAAACCGATATTGAATCCGATATTAGAAACGATATTCAAAAACCGATATTGAATCCGATATTAGAACCGATATTGAAAAACCGATATTGATTCCGATATTAGAACCGATATTGAAAAACCGATATTGAAAAACACATATTGAAAAACAAATATTGAAAAACCTATATCGAAAAACTGATATTGCAAAACCGATATTGAATCCAATATTAGAACCGATATT
The DNA here is from genome assembly GCF_050908995.1 of Andrena cerasifolii. Classification (NCBI taxonomy): domain Eukaryota; kingdom Metazoa; phylum Arthropoda; class Insecta; order Hymenoptera; family Andrenidae; genus Andrena; species Andrena cerasifolii. The sequence goes on from NW_027484931.1 coordinate 55,295, forward strand.
GAAAAACCGATATTGAAAAACCTATATCGAAAAACTGATATTGCAAAACCGATATTGCAAAGCCGATATTGAATCCGATATTAGAACCGATATTGAAAAACCGATATTGAAAAACCTATATCGAAAAACTGATATTGCAAAACCGATATTGAAAAACAGATATTGAATCCGATATTAGAACCGATATTGAAAAACCGATATTGCAAAACCGATATTGAAAAACCGATATTGAAACACAAATATTGAAAAACTGATATCGAAAAACTGATATTGAAAAACCGATATTGAAAAAGCGATATTGAAAACTAAATATTGAAAAACCGATATTGAAAAACCTATATCGAAAAACTGATATTGCAAAACCGATATTGAAAAACCGATATTGATTCCGATATTAGAACCGATATTGAAAAACCGATATTGAAAAACAAATATTGAAAAACTGATATCGAAAAACTGATATTGAAAAACCGGTATTGAAAAACCGATAATGAAAAACAAATATTGAAAAACTGATTTCGAAAAACTGATATTGAAAAACCGATATTGAAAAACCGATATTGAAAAACAAATATTGATAAACCGATATTGAAAAACCGATATTGAATCCGATATTAGAACCGATATTCAAAAACCGATATTGAATCCGATATTAGAACCGATATTGAAAAACTTATATCGAAAAACTGATATTGAAAAACCGATATTGAAAAACCGATATTGAAAAACAAATATTGATAAACCGATATTGAAAAACCGATATTGAAAAACCGATATTGAAAACTAAATATTGAAAAACCGATATTGAAAAACCTATATCGAAAAACTGATATTGCAAAACCGATATTGAAAAACCGATATTGATTCCGATATTAGAACCGATATTGAAAAACCGATATTGAAAAACCGATATTGAAAAACCGATATTGAAAAACCGATATTGAAAAACCGATATTGAAAAACCTATATCGAAAAACTGATATTGCAAAACCGATATTGAAAAAACGATATTGATTCCGATATTAGAACCGATATTGAAAAACCGATATTGAAAAACAAATATTGAAAAACTGATATCGAAAAACTGATATTGAAAAACCGATATTGAAAAACCGATATTGAAAAACACATATTGAAAAACAAATATTGAAAAACCTATATCGAAAAACTGATATTGCAAAGCCGATATTGAATCCGATATTAGAACCGATATTGAAAAACCGATATTGATTCCGATATTAGAACCGATATTGAAAAACCGATATTGAAAAACCTATATCGAAAAACTGATATTGCAAAACCGATATTGCAAAGCCGATATTGAATCCGATATTAGAACCGATATTGAAAAACCGATATTGAAAAACCTATATCGAAAAACTGATATTGCAAAACCGATATTGAAAAACAGATATTGAATCCGATATTAGAACCGATATTGAAAAACCGATATTGCAAAACCGATATTGAAAAACCGATATTGAAACACAAATATTGAAAAACTGATATCGAAAAACTGATATTGAAAAACCGATATTGAAAAAGCGATATTGAAAACTAAATATTGAAAAACCGATATTGAAAAACCTATATCGAAAAACTGATATTGCAAAACCGATATTGAAAAACCGATATTGATTCCGATATTAGAACCGATATTGAAAAACCGATATTGAAAAACAAATATTGAAAAACTGATATCGAAAAACTGATATTGAAAAACCGGTATTGAAAAACCGATAATGAAAAACAAATATTGAAAAACTGATTTCGAAAAACTGATATTGAAAAACCGATATTGAAAAACCGATATTGAAAAACAAATATTGATAAACCGATATTGAAAAACCGATATTGAATCCGATATTAGAACCGATATTCAAAAACCGATATTGAATCCGATATTAGAACCGATATTGAAAAACTTATATCGAAAAACTGATATTGAAAAACCGATATTGAAAAACCGATATTGAAAAACAAATATTGATAAACCGATATTGAAAAACCGATATTGAAAAACCGATATTGAAAACTAAATATTGAAAAACCGATATTGAAAAACCTATATCGAAAAACTGATATTGCAAAACCGATATTGAAAAACCGATATTGATTCCGATATTAGAACCGATATTGAAAAACCGATATTGAAAAACCGATATTGAAAAACCGATATTGAAAAACCGATATTGAAAAACCGATATTGAAAAACCTATATCGAAAAACTGATATTGCAAAACCGATATTGAAAAAACGATATTGATTCCGATATTAGAACCGATATTGAAAAACCGATATTGAAAAACAAATATTGAAAAACTGATATCGAAAAACTGATATTGAAAAACCGATATTGAAAAACCGATATTGAAAAACACATATTGAAAAACAAATATTGAAAAACCTATATCGAAAAACTGATATTGCAAAGCCGATATTGAATCCGATATTAGAACCGATATTGAAAAACCGATATTGATTCCGATATTAGAACCGATATTGAAAAACCGATATTGAAAAACACATATTGAAAAACAAATATTGAAAAACCTATATCGAAAAACTGATATTGCAAAACCGATATTGAATCCAATATTAGAACCGATATTGAAAAACCGATATTGAAAAACCTATATCGAAAAACTGATATTGCAAAGCCGATATTGAATCCGATATTAGAACCGATATTGAAAAACCGATATTGAAAAACCGATATTGAAAAACCGATATTGAAAAACCTATATCGAAAAACTGATATTGCAAAACCGATATTGAATCCGATATTAGAACCGATATTGAAAAACCGATATTGAAAAACCTATATCGAAAAACGAATATTGCAAAACCGATATTGAAAAACCGATATTGAATGCGATATTAGAACCGATATTGAAAAACCGATATTGCAAAACCGATATTGAAAAACCGATATTGAAAAACAAATATTGAAAAACTGATATCGAAAAACTGATATTGAAAAACCGATATTGAAAAAGCGATATTGAAAACTAAATATTGAAAAACCGATATTGAAAAACCTATATCGAAAAACTGATATTGAAAAACCGGTATTGAAAAACCGATATTGAAAAACAATTATTGAAAAACTGATATCGAAAAACTGATATTGAAAAACCGATATTGAAAAACCGATATTGAAAAACACATATTGAAAAACAAATATTGAAAAACCTATATCGAAAAACTGATATTGCAAAGCCGATATTGAATCCGATATTAGAACCGATATTGAAAAACCGATATTGAAAAACCGATATTGAAAAACCGATATTGAAAAACCTATATCGAAAAACTGATATTGCAAAACCGATATTGAATCCGATATTAGAACCGATATTGAAAAACCGATATTGAAAAACCTATATCGAAAAACTAATATTGCAAAACCGATATTGAAAAACCGATATTGAATGCGATATTAGAACCGATATTGAAAAACCGATATTGCAAAACCGATATTGAAAAACCGATATTGAAAAACAAATATTGAAAAACTGATATCGAAAAACTGATATTGAAAAACCGATATTGAAAAAGCGATATTGAAAACTAAATATTGAAAAACCGATATTGAAAAACCTATATCGAAAAACTGATATTGCAAAACCGATATTGAAAAACCGATATTGATTCCGATATTAGAACCGATATTGAAAAACCGATATTGAAAAACAAATATTGAAAAACTCATATCGAAAAACTGATATTGAAAAACCGATATTGAAAAACCGATAATGAAAAACAAATATTGAAAAACTGATTTCGAAAAACTGATATTGAAAAACCGATATTGAAAAACCGATATTGAAAAACAAATATTGATAAACCGATATTGAAAAACCGATATTGAATCCGATATTAGAAACGATATTCAAAAACCGATATTGAATCCGATATTAGAACCGATATTGAAAAACCGATATTGATTCCGATATTAGAACCGATATTGAAAAACCGATATTGAAAAACACATATTGAAAAACAAATATTGAAAAACCTATATCGAAAAACTGATATTGCAAAACCGATATTGAATCCAATATTAGAACCGATATTGAAAAACCGATATTGAAAAACCTATATCGAAAAACTGATATTGCAAAACCGATATTGCAAAGCCGATATTGAATCCGATATTAGAACCGATATTGAAAAACCGATATTGAAAAACCTATATCGAAAAACTGATATTGCAAAACCGATATTGAAAAACAGATATTGAATCCGATATTAGAACCGATATTGAAAAACCGATATTGCAAAACCGATATTGAAAAACCGATATTGAAACACAAATATTGAAAAACTGATATCGAAAAACTGATATTGAAAAACCGATATTGAAAAAGCGATATTGAAAACTAAATATTGAAAAACCGATATTGAAAAACCTATATCGAAAAACTGATATTGCAAAACCGATATTGAAAAACCGATATTGATTCCGATATTAGAACCGATATTGAAAAACCGATATTGAAAAACAAATATTGAAAAACTGATATCGAAAAACTGATATTGAAAAACCGGTATTGAAAAACCGATAATGAAAAACAAATATTGAAAAACTGATTTCGAAAAACTGATATTGAAAAACCGATATTGAAAAACCGATATTGAAAAACAAATATTGATAAACCGATATTGAAAAACCGATATTGAATCCGATATTAGAACCGATATTCAAAAACCGATATTGAATCCGATATTAGAACCGATATTGAAAAACTTATATCGAAAAACTGATATTGAAAAACCGATATTGAAAAACCGATATTGAAAAACAAATATTGATAAACCGATATTGAAAAACCGATATTGAAAAACCGATATTGAAAACTAAATATTGAAAAACCGATATTGAAAAACCTATATCGAAAAACTGATATTGCAAAACCGATATTGAAAAACCGATATTGATTCCGATATTAGAACCGATATTGAAAAACCGATATTGAAAAACCGATATTGAAAAACCGATATTGAAAAACCGATATTGAAAAACCGATATTGAAAAACCTATATCGAAAAACTGATATTGCAAAACCGATATTGAAAAAACGATATTGATTCCGATATTAGAACCGATATTGAAAAACCGATATTGAAAAACAAATATTGAAAAACTGATATCGAAAAACTGATATTGAAAAACCGATATTAGAACCGATATTGAAAAACCGATATTGAAAAACCTATATCGAAAAACTGATATTGCAAAACCGATATTGAAAAACCGATATTGAATCCGATATTAGAACTGATATTGAAAAGCCGATATTGAAAACCCGATATTGAAAAACCTATATCGAAAAACTGATATTGCAAAACCGATATTGAAAAACCGATATTGAACCCGATATTGAAAAACACATATTGAAAAACAAATATTGAAAAACCTATATCGAAAAACTGATATTGCAAAACCGATATTGAAAAACCGATATTGATTCCGATATTAGAACCGATTTTGAAAAACCGATATTGAAAAACAGATATTGAAAAACCGATATTGAAAAACCGATATTGAAAAACAAATATTGATGAACCGATATTGAAAAACCGATATTGAAACCGATATTGCAAAACCGATATTGAAAAACCAATATTGAAAAACAAATATTGAAAAACTGATATCGAAAAACTGATATAGAAAAACCGATATTGAAAAACAAATATTGAAAAACTGATATCGAAAAACTGATATTGAAAAACCGATATTGAAAAACCGATATTGAAAAACAAATATTGATAAACCGATATTGAAAAACCGATATTGAATCCGATATTAGAAACGATATTCAAAAACCGATATTGAATCCGATATTAGAACCGATATTGAAAAACCGATATTGATTCCGATATTAGAACCGATATTGAAAAACCGATATTGAAAAACACATATTGAAAAACAAATATTGAAAAACCTATATCGAAAAACTGATATTGCAAAACCGATATTGAATCCAATATTAGAACCGATATTGAAAAACCGATATTGAAAAACCTATATCGAAAAACTGATATTGCAAAACCGATATTGCAAAGCCGATATTGAATCCGATATTAGAACCGATATTGAAAAACCGATATTGAAAAACCTATATCGAAAAACTGATATTGCAAAACCGATATTGAAAAACAGATATTGAATCCGATATTAGAACCGATATTGAAAAAGCGATATTGCAAAACCGATATTGAAAAACCGATATTGAAACACAAATATTGAAAAACTGATATCGAAAAACTGATATTGAAAAACCGATATTGAAAAAGCGATATTGAAAACTAAATATTGAAAAACCGATATTGAAAAACCTATATCGAAAAACTGATATTGCAAAACCGATATTGAAAAACCGATATTGAAAAACAAATATTGAAAAACTGATATCGAAAAACTGATATTGAAAAACCGATATTGAAAAAGCGATATTGAAAACTAAATATTGAAAAACCGATATTGAAAAACCTATATCGAAAAACTGATATTGCAAAACCGATATTGAAAAACCGATATTGATTCCGATATTAGAACCGATATTGAAAAACCGATATTGAAAAACAAATATTGAAAAACTCATATCGAAAAACTGATATTGAAAAACCGATATTGAAAAACCGATAATGAAAAACAAATATTGAAAAACTGATTTCGAAAAACTGATATTGAAAAACCGATATTGAAAAACCGATATTGAAAAACAAATATTGATAAACCGATATTGAAAAACCGATATTGAATCCGATATTAGAAACGATATTCAAAAACCGATATTGAATCCGATATTAGAACCGATATTGAAAAACTTATATCGAAAAACTGATATTGCAAAACCGATATTGAAAAACCGATATTGATTCCGATATTAGAACCGATATTGAAAAACCGATATTGAAAAACACATATTGAAAAACAAATATTGAAAAACCTATATCGAAAAACTGATATTGCAAAACCGATATTGAATCCAATATTAGAACCGATATTGAAAAACCGATATTGAAAAACCTATATCGAAAAACTGATATTGCAAAACCGATATTGAAAAACCGATATTGAATCCGATATTAGAACCGATATTGAAAAACCGATATTGAAAAACAAATATTGAAAAACTGATATCGAAAAACCGATATTGAAAAACCGATATTGAATCCGATATTAGAACCGATATTCAAAAACCGATATTGAAAACCAAATATCGAAAAACTGATATTGAAAAACCGATATTGAAAAACCGATATTGAAAACTAAATATTAAAAAACTGATATTGAATCCGATATTAGAACCGATATTGAAAAACCGATATTGAAAAACCTATATCGAAAAACTGATATTGCAAAACCGATATTGCAAAACCGATATTGAATCCGATATTAGAACCGATATTGAAAAACCGATATTGAAAAACCTATATCGAAAAACTGATATTGCAAAACCGATATTGAAAAACAGATATTGAATCCGATATTAGAACCGATATTGAAAAACCGATATTGCAAAACCGATATTGAAAAACCGATATTGAAACACAAATATTGAAAAACTGATATCGAAAAACTGATATTGAAAAACCGATATTGAAAAAGCGATATTGAAAACTAAATATTGAAAAACCGATATTGAAAAACCTATATCGAAAAACTGATATTGCAAAACCGATATTGAAAAACCGATATTGATTCCGATATTAGAACCGATATTGAAAAACCGATATTGAAAAACAAATATTGAAAAACTGATATCGAAAAACTGATATTGAAAAACCGGTATTGAAAAACCGATATTGAAAAACAATTATTGAAAAACTGATATCGAAAAACTGATATTGAAAAACCGATATTGAAAAACCGATATTGAAAAACACATATTGAAAAACAAATATTGAAAAACCTATATCGAAAAACTGATATTGCAAAGCCGATATTGAATCCGATATTAGAACCGATATTGAAAAACCGATATTGAAAAACCGATATTGAAAAACCGATATTGAAAAACCTATATCGAAAAACTGATATTGCAAAACCGATATTGAATCCGATATTAGAACCGATATTGAAAAACCGATATTGAAAAACCTATATCGAAAAACTAATATTGCAAAACCGATATTGAAAAACCGATATTGAATGCGATATTAGAACCGATATTGAAAAACCGATATTGCAAAACCGATATTGAAAAACCGATATTGAAAAACAAATATTGAAAAACTGATATCGAAAAACTGATATTGAAAAACCGATATTGAAAAAGCGATATTGAAAACTAAATATTGAAAAACCGATATTGAAAAACCTATATCGAAAAACTGATATTGCAAAACCGATATTGAAAAACCGATATTGATTCCGATATTAGAACCGATATTGAAAAACCGATATTGAAAAACAAATATTGAAAAACTCATATCGAAAAACTGATATTGAAAAACCGATATTGAAAAACCGATAATGAAAAACAAATATTGAAAAACTGATTTCGAAAAACTGATATTGAAAAACCGATATTGAAAAACCGATATTGAAAAACAAATATTGATAAACCGATATTGAAAAACCGATATTGAATCCGATATTAGAAACGATATTCAAAAACCGATATTGAATCCGATATTAGAACCGATATTGAAAAACCGATATTGATTCCGATATTAGAACCGATATTGAAAAACCGATATTGAAAAACACATATTGAAAAACAAATATTGAAAAACCTATATCGAAAAACTGATATTGCAAAACCGATATTGAATCCAATATTAGAACCGATATTGAAAAACCGATATTGATTCCGATATTAGAACCGATATTGAAAAACCGATATTGAAAAACACATATTGAAAAACAAATATTGAAAAACCTATATCGAAAAACTGATATTGCAAAACCGATATTGAATCCAATATTAGAACCGATATTGAAAAACCGATATTGAAAAACCTATATCGAAAAACTGATATTGCAAAGCCGATATTGAATCCGATATTAGAACCGATATTGAAAAACCGATATTGAAAAACCGATATTGAAAAACCGATATTGAAAAACCTATATCGAAAAACTGATATTGCAAAACCGATATTGAATCCGATATTAGAACCGATATTGAAAAACCGATATTGAAAAACCTATATCGAAAAACGAATATTGCAAAACCGATATTGAAAAACCGATATTGAATGCGATATTAGAACCGATATTGAAAAACCGATATTGCAAAACCGATATTGAAAAACCGATATTGAAAAACAAATATTGAAAAACTGATATCGAAAAACTGATATTGAAAAACCGATATTGAAAAAGCGATATTGAAAACTAAATATTGAAAAACCGATATTGAAAAACCTATATCGAAAAACTGATATTGAAAAACCGGTATTGAAAAACCGATATTGAAAAACAATTATTGAAAAACTGATATCGAAAAACTGATATTGAAAAACCGATATTGAAAAACCGATATTGAAAAACACATATTGAAAAACAAATATTGAAAAACCTATATCGAAAAACTGATATTGCAAAGCCGATATTGAATCCGATATTAGAACCGATATTGAAAAACCGATATTGAAAAACCGATATTGAAAAACCGATATTGAAAAACCTATATCGAAAAACTGATATTGCAAAACCGATATTGAATCCGATATTAGAACCGATATTGAAAAACCGATATTGAAAAACCTATATCGAAAAACTAATATTGCAAAACCGATATTGAAAAACCGATATTGAATGCGATATTAGAACCGATATTGAAAAACCGATATTGCAAAACCGATATTGAAAAACCGATATTGAAAAACAAATATTGAAAAACTGATATCGAAAAACTGATATTGAAAAACCGATATTGAAAAAGCGATATTGAAAACTAAATATTGAAAAACCGATATTGAAAAACCTATATCGAAAAACTGATATTGCAAAACCGATATTGAAAAACCGATATTGATTCCGATATTAGAACCGATATTGAAAAACCGATATTGAAAAACAAATATTGAAAAACTCATATCGAAAAACTGATATTGAAAAACCGATATTGAAAAACCGATAATGAAAAACAAATATTGAAAAACTGATTTCGAAAAACTGATATTGAAAAACCGATATTGAAAAACCGATATTGAAAAACAAATATTGATAAACCGATATTGAAAAACCGATATTGAATCCGATATTAGAAACGATATTCAAAAACCGATATTGAATCCGATATTAGAACCGATATTGAAAAACCGATATTGATTCCGATATTAGAACCGATATTGAAAAACCGATATTGAAAAACACATATTGAAAAACAAATATTGAAAAACCTATATCGAAAAACTGATATTGCAAAACCGATATTGAATCCAATATTAGAACCGATATTGAAAAACCGATATTGAAAAACCTATATCGAAAAACTGATATTGCAAAACCGATATTGAAAAACCGATATTGATTCCGATATTAGAACCGATATTGAAAAACCGATATTGAAAAACAAATATTGAAAAACTCATATCGAAAAACTGATATTGAAAAACCGATATTGAAAAACCGATAATGAAAAACAAATATTGAAAAACTGATTTCGAAAAACTGATATTGAAAAACCGATATTGAAAAACCGATATTGAAAAACAAATATTGATAAACCGATATTGAAAAACCGATATTGAATCCGATATTAGAAACGATATTCAAAAACCGATATTGAATCCGATATTAGAACCGATATTGAAAAACCGATATTGATTCCGATATTAGAACCGATATTGAAAAACCGATATTGAAAAACACATATTGAAAAACAAATATTGAAAAACCTATATCGAAAAACTGATATTGCAAAACCGATATTGAATCCGATATTAGAACCGATATTGAAAAACCGATATTGATTCCGATATTAGAACCGATATTGAAAAACCGATATTGAAAAACACATATTGAAAAACAAATATTGAAAAACCTATATCGAAAAACTGATATTGCAAAACCGATATTGAATCCAATATTAGAACCGATATTGAAAAACCGATATTGATTCCGATATTAGAACCGATATTGAAAAACCGATATTGAAAAACACATATTGAAAAACAAATATTGAAAAACCTATATCGAAAAACTGATATTGCAAAACCGATATTGAATCCAATATTAGAACCGATATTGAAAAACCGATATTGAAAAACCTATATCGAAAAACTGATATTGCAAAGCCGATATTGAATCCGATATTAGAACCGATATTGAAAAACCGATATTGAAAAACCGATATTGAAAAACCGATATTGAAAAACCTATATCGAAAAACTGATATTGCAAAACCGATATTGAATCCGATATTAGAACCGATATTGAAAAACCGATATTGAAAAACCTATATCGAAAAACGAATATTGAAAAACCGATATTGAAAAACAAATATTGAAAAACTCATATCGAAAAACTGATATTGAAAAACCGATATTGAAAAACCGATAATGAAAAACAAATATTGAAAAACTGATTTCGAAAAACTGATATTGAAAAACCGATATTGAAAAACCGATATTGAAAAACAAATATTGATAAACCGATATTGAAAAACCGATATTGAATCCGATATTAGAAACGATATTCAAAAACCGATATTGAATCCGATATTAGAACCGATATTGAAAAACTTATATCGAAAAACTGATATTGCAAAACCGATATTGAAAAACCGATATTGATTCCGATATTAGAACCGATATTGAAAAACCGATATTGAAAAACACATATTGAAAAACAAATATTGAAAAACCTATATCGAAAAACTGATATTGCAAAACCGATATTGAATCCAATATTAGAACCGATATTGAAAAACCGATATTGAAAAACCTATATCGAAAAACTGATATTGCAAAACCGATATTGAAAAACCGATATTGAATCCGATATTAGAACCGATATTGAAAAACCGATATTGAAAAACAAATATTGAAAAACTGATATCGAAAAACCGATATTGAAAAACCGATATTGAATCCGATATTAGAACCGATATTCAAAAACCGATATTGAAAACCAAATATCGAAAAACTGATATTGAAAAACCGATATTGAAAAACCGATATTGAAAACTAAATATTAAAAAACTGATATTGAATCCGATATTAGAACCGATATTGAAAAACCGATATTGAAAAACCTATATCGAAAAACTGATATTGCAAAACCGATATTGCAAAACCGATATTGAATCCGATATTAGAACCGATATTGAAAAACCGATATTGAAAAACCTATATCGAAAAACTGATATTGCAAAACCGATATTGAAAAACAGATATTGAATCCGATATTAGAACCGATATTGAAAAACCGATATTGCAAAACCGATATTGAAAAACCGATATTGAAACACAAATATTGAAAAACTGATATCGAAAAACTGATATTGAAAAACCGATATTGAAAAAGCGATATTGAAAACTAAATATTGAAAAACCGATATTAAAAAACCTATATCGAAAAACTGATATTGCAAAACCGATATTGAAAAACCGATATTGATTCCGATATTAGAACCGATATTGAAAAACCGATATTGAAAAACAAATATTGAAAAACTGATATCGAAAAACTGATATTGAAAAACCGGTATTGAAAAACCGATATTGAAAAACAATTATTGAAAAACTGATATCGAAAAACTGATATTGAAAAACCGATATTGAAAAACCGATATTGAAAAACACATATTGAAAAACAAATATTGAAAAACCTATATCGAAAAACTGATATTGCAAAGCCGATATTGAATCCGATATTAGAACCGATATTGAAAAACCGATATTGAAAAACCGATATTGAAAAACCGATATTGAAAAACCTATATCGAAAAACTGATATTGCAAAACCGATATTGAATCCGATATTAGAACCGATATTGAAAAACCGATATTGAAAAACCTATATCGAAAAACTAATATTGCAAAACCGATATTGAAAAACCGATATTGAATGCGATATTAGAACCGATATTGAAAAACCGATATTGCAAAACCGATATTGAAAAACCGATATTGAAAAACAAATATTGAAAAACTGATATCGAAAAACTGATATTGAAAAACCGATATTGAAAAAGCGATATTGAAAACTAAATATTGAAAAACCGATATTGAAAAACCTATATCGAAAAACTGATATTGCAAAACCGATATTGAAAAACCGATATTGATTCCGATATTAGAACCGATATTGAAAAACCGATATTGAAAAACAAATATTGAAAAACTCATATCGAAAAACTGATATTGAAAAACCGATATTGAAAAACCGATAATGAAAAACAAATATTGAAAAACTGATTTCGAAAAACTGATATTGAAAAACCGATATTGAAAAACAAATATTGATAAACCGATATTGAAAAACCGATATTGAATCCGATATTAGAAACGATATTCAAAAACCGATATTGAATCCGATATTAGAACCGATATTGAAAAACCGATATTGATTCCGATATTAGAACCGATATTGAAAAACCGATATTGAAAAACCTATATCGAAAAACTGATATTGCAAAGCCGATATTGAATCCGATATTAGAACCGATATTGAAAAACCGATATTGAAAAACACATATTGAAAAACAAATATTGAAAAACCTATATCGAAAAACTGATATTGCAAAACCGATATTGAATCCAATATTAGAACCGATATTGAAAAACCGATATTGATTCCGATATTAGAACCGATATTGAAAAACCGATATTGAAAAACACATATTGAAAAACAAATATTGAAAAACCTATATCGAAAAACTGATATTGCAAAACCGATATTGAATCCAATATTAGAACCGATATTGAAAAACCGATATTGAAAAACCTATATCGAAAAACTGATATTGCAAAGCCGATATTGAATCCGATATTAGAACCGATATTGAAAAACCGATATTGAAAAACCGATATTGAAAAACCGATATTGAAAAACCTATATCGAAAAACTGATATTGCAAAACCGATATTGAATCCGATATTGAAAAACCGATATTGCAAAACCGATATTGAAAAACCGATATTGAAAAACAAATATTGAAAAACTGATATCGAAAAACTGATATTGAAAAACCGATATTGAAAAAGCGATATTGAAAACTAAATATTGAAAAACCGATATTGAAAAACCTATATCGAAAAACTGATATTGAAAAACCGGTATTGAAAAACCGATATTGAAAAAACAATTATTGAAAAACTGATATCGAAAAACTGATATTGAAAAACCGATATTGAAAAACCGATATTGAAAAACACATATTGAAAAACAAATATTGAAAAACCTATATCGAAAAACTGATATTGCAAAGCCGATATTGAATCCGATATTAGAACCGATATTGAAAAACCGATATTGAAAAACCGATATTGAAAAACCGATATTGAAAAACCTATATCGAAAAACTGATATTGCAAAACCGATATTGAATCCGATATTAGAACCGATATTGAAAAACCGATATTGAAAAACCTATATCGAAAAACTAATATTGCAAAACCGATATTGAAAAACCGATATTGAATGCGATATTAGAACCGATATTGAAAAACCGATATTGCAAAACCGATATTGAAAAACCGATATTGAAAAACAAATATTGAAAAACTGATATCGAAAAACTGATATTGAAAAACCGATATTGAAAAAGCGATATTGAAAACTAAATATTGAAAAACCGATATTGAAAAACCTATATCGAAAAACTGATATTGCAAAACCGATATTGAAAAACCGATATTGATTCCGATATTAGAACCGATATTGAAAAACCGATATTGAAAAACAAATATTGAAAAACTCATATCGAAAAACTGATATTGAAAAACCGATATTGAAAAACCGATAATGAAAAACAAATATTGAAAAACTGATTTCGAAAAACTGATATTGAAAAACCGATATTGAAAAACCGATATTGAAAAACAAATATTGATAAACCGATATTGAAAAACCGATATTGAATCCGATATTAGAAACGATATTCAAAAACCGATATTGAATCCGATATTAGAACCGATATTGAAAAACCGATATTGATTCCGATATTAGAACCGATATTGAAAAATCGATATTGAAAAACACATATTGAAAAACAAATATTGAAAAACCTATATCGAAAAACTGATATTGCAAAACCGATATTGAATCCAATATTAGAACCGATATTGAAAAACCGATATTGAAAAACCTATATCGAAAAACTGATATTGCAAAACCGATATTGCAAAGCCGATATTGAATCCGATATTAGAACCGATATTGAAAAACCGATATTGAAAAACCTATATCGAAAAACTGATATTGCAAAACCGATATTGAAAAACAGATATTGAATCCGATATTAGAACCGATATTGAAAAACCGATATTGCAAAACCGATATTGAAAAACCGATATTGAAACACAAATATTGAAAAACTGATATCGAAAAACTGATATTGAAAACCCGATATTGAAAAAGCGATATTGAAAACTAAATATTGAAAAACCGATATTGAAAAACCTATATCGAAAAACTGATATTGCAAAACCGATATTGAAAAACCGATATTGATTCCGATATTAGAACCGATATTGAAAAACCGATATTGAAAAACAAATATTGAAAAACTCATATCGAAAAACTGATATTGAAAAACCGATATTGAAAAACCGATAATGAAAAACAAATATTGAAAAACTGATTTCGAAAAACTGATATTGAAAAACCGATATTGAAAAACCGATATTGAAAAACAAATATTGATAAACCGATATTGAAAAACCGATATTGAAAAACAAATATTGATAAACCGATATTGAAAAACCGATATTGAATCCGATATTAGAACCGATATTGAAAAACCGATATTGAAAAACCGATATTGAAAAACAAATATTGAAAAACTGATATCGAAAAACTGATATTGAAAAACCGATATTGAAAAACACATATTGAAAAACAAATATTGAAAAACCTATATCGAAAAACTGATATTGCAAAACCGATATTGAATCCGATATTAGAACCGATATTGAAAAACCGATATTGAAAAACCGATATTGAAAAACCGATATTGAAAAACCGATATTGAAAAACCTATATCGAAAAACTGATATTGCAAAACCGATATTGAAAAACCGATATTGATTCCGATATTAGAACCGATATTGAAAAACCGATATTGAAAAACAATTATTGAAAAACTGATATCGAAAAACTGATATTGAAAAACCGATATTGAAAAACCGATATTGAAAAACACATATTGAAAAACAAATATTGAAAAACCTATATCGAAAAACTGATATTGCAAAGCCGATATTGAATCCGATATTAGAACCGATATTGAAAAACCGATATTGAAAAACAATTATTGAAAAACTGATATCGAAAAACTGATATTGAAAACCCGATATTGAAAAAGCGATATTGAAAACTAAATATTGAAAAACCGATATTGAAAAACCTATATCGAAAAACTGATATTGAAAAACCGATATTGAAAAACCGATAATGAAAAACAAATATTGAAAAACTGATTTCGAAAAACTGATATTGAAAAACCGATATTGAAAAACCGATATTGAAAAACAAATATTGATAAACCGATATTGAAAAACCGATATTGAATCCGATATTAGAACCGATATTCAAAAACCGATATTGAATCCGATATTAGAACCGATATTGAAAAACTTATATCGAAAAACTGATATTGAAAAACCGATATTGAAAAACCGATATTGAAAAACAAATATTGATAAACCGATATTGAAAAACCGATATTGAAAAACCGATATTGAAAACTAAATATTGAAAAACCGATATTGAAAAACCTATATCGAAAAACTGATATTGCAAAACCGATATTGCAAAACCGATATTGAATCCGATATTAGAACCGATATTGAAAAACCGATATTGAAAAACCTATATCGAAAAACTGATATTGCAAAACCGATATTGAAAAACCGATATTGATTCCGATATTAGAACCGATATTGAAAAACCGTTATTGAAAAACAAATATTGAAAAACTGATATCGAAAAACTGATATTGAAAAACCGATATTGAAAAACCGATATTGAAAAACACATATTGAAAAACAAATATTGAAAAACCTATATCGAAAAACTGATATTGCAAAACCGATATTGAATCCGATATTAGAACCGATATTGAAAAACCGATATTGAAAAACCGATATTGAAAAACCGATATTGAAAAACCGATATTGAAAAACCTATATCGAAAAACTGATATTGCAAAACCGATATTGAAAAACCGATATTGATTCCGATATTAGAACCGATATTGAAAAACCGATATTGAAAAACAATTATTGAAAAACTGATATCGAAAAACTGATATTGAAAAACCGATATTGAAAAACCGATATTGAAAAACACATATTGAAAAACAAATATTGAAAAACCTATATCGAAAAACTGATATTGCAAAGCCGATATTGAATCCGATATTAGAACCGATATTGAAAAACCGATATTGAAAAACCGATATTGAAAAACCGATATTGAAAAACCTATATCGAAAAACTGATATTGCAAAACCGATATTGAATCCGATATTAGAACCGATATTGAAAAACCGATATTGAAAAACCTATATCGAAAAACGAATATTGCAAAACCGATATTGAAAAACCGATATTGAATGCGATATTAGAACCGATATTGAAAAACCGATATTGCAAAACCGATATTGAAAAACCGATATTGAAAAACAAATATTGAAAAACTGATATCGAAAAACTGATATTGAAAAACCGATATTGAAAAAGCGATATTGAAAACTAAATATTGAAAAACCGATATTGAAAAACCTATATCGAAAAACTGATATTGCAAAACCGATATTGAAAAACCGATATTGATTCCGATATTAGAACCGATATTGAAAAACCGATATTGAAAAACAAATATTGAAAAACTCATATCGAAAAACTGATATTGAAAAACCGATATTGAAAAACCGATAATGAAAAACAAATATTGAAAAACTGATTTCGAAAAACTGATATTGAAAAACCGATATTGAAAAACCGATATTGAAAAACAAATATTGATAAACCGATATTGAAAAACCGATATTGAATCCGATATTAGAAACGATATTCAAAAACCGATATTGAATCCGATATTAGAACCGATATTGAAAAACTTATATCGAAAAACTGATATTGCAAAACCGATATTGAAAAACCGATATTGATTCCGATATTAGAACCGATATTGAAAAACCGATATTGAAAAACACATATTGAAAAACAAATATTGAAAAACCTATATCGAAAAACTGATATTGCAAAACCGATATTGAATCCAATATTAGAACCGATATTGCAAAACCGATATTGAATCCAATATTAGAACCGATATTGAAAAACCGATATTGAAAAACCTATATCGAAAAACTGATATTGCAAAACCGATATTGAAAAACCGATATTGAATCCGATATTAGAACCGATATTGAAAAACCGATATTGAAAAACAAATATTGAAAAACTGATATCGAAAAACCGATATTGAAAAACCGATATTGAATCCGATATTAGAACCGATATTCAAAAACCGATATTGAAAACCAAATATCGAAAAACTGATATTGAAAAACCGATATTGGAAAACCGATATTGAAAACTAAATATTAAAAAACTGATATTGAATCCGATATTAGAACCGATATTGAAAAACCGATATTGAAAAACCTATATCGAAAAACTGATATTGCAAAACCGATATTGCAAAACCGATATTGAATCCGATATTAGAACCGATATTGAAAAACCGATATTGAAAAACCTATATCGAAAAACTGATATTGCAAAACCGATATTGAAAAACAGATATTGAATCCGATATTAGAACCGATATTGAAAAACCGATATTGCAAAACCGATATTGAAAAACGATATTGAAACACAAATATTGAAAAACTGATATCGAAAAACTGATATTGAAAAACCGATATTGAAAAAGCGATATTGAAAACTAAATATTGAAAAACCGATATTGAAAAACCTATATCGAAAAACTGATATTGCAAAACCGATATTGAAAAACCGATATTGATTCCGATATTAGAACCGATATTGAAAAACCGATATTGAAAAACAAATATTGAAAAACTGATATCGAAAAACTGATATTGAAAAACCGGTATTGAAAAACCGATATTGAAAAACAATTATTGAAAAACTGATATCGAAAAACTGATATTGAAAAACCGATATTGAAAAACCGATATTGAAAAACACATATTGAAAAACAAATATTGAAAAACCTATATCGAAAAACTGATATTGCAAAGCCGATATTGAATCCGATATTAGAACCGATATTGAAAAACCGATATTGAAAAACCGATATTGAAAAACCGATATTGAAAAACCTATATCGAAAAACTGATATTGCAAAACCGATATTGAATCCGATATTAGAACCGATATTGAAAAACCGATATTGAAAAACCTATATCGAAAAACTAATATTGCAAAACCGATATTGAAAAACCGATATTGAATGCGATATTAGAACCGATATTGAAAAACCGATATTGCAAAACCGATATTGAAAAACCGATATTGAAAAACAAATATTGAAAAACTGATATCGAAAAACTGATATTGAAAAACCGATATTGAAAAAGCGATATTGAAAACTAAATATTGAAAAACCGATATTGAAAAACCTATATCGAAAAACTGATATTGCAAAACCGATATTGAAAAACCGATATTGATTCCGATATTAGAACCGATATTGAAAAACCGATATTGAAAAACAAATATTGAAAAACTCATATCGAAAAACTGATATTGAAAAACCGATATTGAAAAACCGATAATGAAAAACAAATATTGAAAAACTGATTTCGAAAAACTGATATTGAAAAACCGATATTGAAAAACCGATATTGAAAAACAAATATTGATAAACCGATATTGAAAAACCGATATTGAATCCGATATTAGAAACGATATTCAAAAACCGATATTGAATCCGATATTAGAACCGATATTGAAAAACCGATATTGATTCCGATATTAGAACCGATATTGAAAAACCGATATTGAAAAACACATATTGAAAAACAAATATTGAAAAACCTATATCGAAAAACTGATATTGCAAAACCGATATTGAATCCAATATTAGAACCGATATTGAAAAACCGATATTGATTCCGATATTAGAACCGATATTGAAAAACCGATATTGAAAAACACATATTGAAAAACAAATATTGAAAAACCTATATCGAAAAACTGATATTGCAAAACCGATATTGAATCCAATATTAGAACCGATATTGAAAAACCGATATTGAAAAACCTATATCGAAAAACTGATATTGCAAAGCCGATATTGAATCCGATATTAGAACCGATATTGAAAAACCGATATTGAAAAACCGATATTGAAAAACCGATATTGAAAAACCTATATCGAAAAACTGATATTGCAAAACCGATATTGAATCCGATATTAGAACCGATATTGAAAAACCGATATTGAAAAACCTATATCGAAAAACGAATATTGCAAAACCGATATTGAAAAACCGATATTGAATGCGATATTAGAACCGATATTGAAAAACCGATATTGCAAAACCGATATTGAAAAACCGATATTGAAAAACAAATATTGAAAAACTGATATCGAAAAACTGATATTGAAAAACCGATATTGAAAAAGCGATATTGAAAACTAAATATTGAAAAACCGATATTGAAAAACCTATATCGAAAAACTGATATTGAAAAACCGGTATTGAAAAACCGATATTGAAAAACAATTATTGAAAAACCGATATTGAAAAACACATATTGAAAAACAAATATTGAAAAACCTATATCGAAAAACTGATATTGCAAAGCCGATATTGAATCCGATATTAGAACCGATATTGAAAAACCGATATTGAAAAACCGATATTGAAAAACCGATATTGAAAAACCTATATCGAAAAACTGATATTGCAAAACCGATATTGAATCCGATATTAGAACCGATATTGAAAAACCGATATTGAAAAACCTATATCGAAAAACTAATATTGCAAAACCGATATTGAAAAACCGATATTGAATGCGATATTAGAACCGATATTGAAAAACCGATATTGCAAAACCGATATTGAAAAACCGATATTGAAAAACAAATATTGAAAAACTGATATCGAAAAACTGATATTGAAAAACCGATATTGAAAAAGCGATATTGAAAACTAAATATTGAAAAACCGATATTGAAAAACCTATATCGAAAAACTGATATTGCAAAACCGATATTGAAAAACCGATATTGATTCCGATATTAGAACCGATATTGAAAAACCGATATTGAAAAACAAATATTGAAAAACTCATATCGAAAAACTGATATTGAAAAACCGATATTGAAAAACCGATAATGAAAAACAAATATTGAAAAACTGATTTCGAAAAACTGATATTGAAAAACCGATATTGAAAAACCGATATTGAAAAACAAATATTGATAAACCGATATTGAAAAACCGATATTGAATCCGATATTAGAAACGATATTCAAAAACCGATATTGAATCCGATATTAGAACCGATATTGAAAAACCGATATTGATTCCGATATTAGAACCGATATTGAAAAACCGATATTGAAAAACACATATTGAAAAACAAATATTGAAAAACCTATATCGAAAAACTGATATTGCAAAACCGATATTGAATCCAATATTAGAACCGATATTGAAAAACCGATATTGAAAAACCTATATCGAAAAACTGATATTGCAAAACCGATATTGCAAAGCCGATATTGAATCCGATATTAGAACCGATATTGAAAAACCGATATTGAAAAACCTATATCGAAAAACTGATATTGCAAAACCGGTATTGAAAAACAGATATTGAATCCGATATTAGAACCGATATTGAAAAACCGATATTGCAAAACCGATATTGAAAAACCGATATTGAAACACAAATATTGAAAAACTGATATCGAAAAACTGATATTGAAAAACCGATATTGAAAATGCGATATTGAAAACTAAATATTGAAAAACCGATATTGAAAAACCTATATCGAAAAACTGATATTGAAAAACCGATATTGAAAAACCGATATTGAAAAACACATATTGAAAAACAAATATTGAAAAACCTATATCGAAAAACTGATATTGCAAAACCGATATTGAATCCGATATTAGAACCGATATTGAAAAACCGATATTGAAAAACCGATATTGAAAAACCGATATTGAAAAACCGATATTGAAAAACCTATATCGAAAAACTGATATTGCAAAACCGATATTGAAAAACCGATATTGATTCCGATATTAGAACCGATATTGAAAAACCGATATTGAAAAACAATTATTGAAAAACTGATATCGAAAAACTGATATTGAAAAACCGATATTGAAAAACCGATATTGAAAAACACATATTGAAAAACAAATATTGAAAAACCTATATCGAAAAACTGATATTGCAAAGCCGATATTGAATCCGATATTAGAACCGATATTGAAAAACCGATATTGAAAAACCGATATTGAAAAACCGATATTGAAAAACCTATATCGAAAAACTGATATTGCAAAACCGATATTGAATCCGATATTAGAACCGATATTGAAAAACCGATATTGAAAAACCTATATCGAAAAACGAATATTGCAAAACCGATATTGAAAAACCGATATTGAATGCGATATTAGAACCGATATTGAAAAACCGATATTGCAAAACCGATATTGAAAAACCGATATTGAAAAACAAATATTGAAAAACTGATATCGAAAAACTGATATTGAAAAACCGATATTGAAAAAGCGATATTGAAAACTAAATATTGAAAAACCGATATTGAAAAACCTATATCGAAAAACTGATATTGCAAAACCGATATTGAAAAACCGATATTGATTCCGATATTAGAACCGATATTGAAAAACCGATATTGAAAAACAAATATTGAAAAACTCATATCGAAAAACTGATATTGAAAAACCGATATTGAAAAACCGATAATGAAAAACAAATATTGAAAAACTGATTTCGAAAAACTGATATTGAAAAACCGATATTGAAAAACCGATATTGAAAAACAAATATTGATAAACCGATATTGAAAAACCGATATTGAATCCGATATTAGAAACGATATTCAAAAACCGATATTGAATCCGATATTAGAACCGATATTGAAAAACTTATATCGAAAAACTGATATTGCAAAACCGATATTGAAAAACCGATATTGATTCCGATATTAGAACCGATATTGAAAAACCGATATTGAAAAACACATATTGAAAAACAAATATTGAAAAACCTATATCGAAAAACTGATATTGCAAAACCGATATTGAATCCAATATTAGAACCGATATTGCAAAACCGATATTGAATCCAATATTAGAACCGATATTGAAAAACCGATATTGAAAAACCTATATCGAAAAACTGATATTGCAAAACCGATATTGAAAAACCGATATTGAATCCGATATTAGAACCGATATTGAAAAACCGATATTGAAAAACAAATATTGAAAAACTGATATCGAAAAACCGATATTGAAAAACCGATATTGAATCCGATATTAGAACCGATATTCAAAAACCGATATTGAAAACCAAATATCGAAAAACTGATATTGAAAAACCGATATTGGAAAACCGATATTGAAAACTAAATATTAAAAAACTGATATTGAATCCGATATTAGAACCGATATTGAAAAACCGATATTGAAAAACCTATATCGAAAAACTGATATTGCAAAACCGATATTGCAAAACCGATATTGAATCCGATATTAGAACCGATATTGAAAAACCGATATTGAAAAACCTATATCGAAAAACTGATATTGCAAAACCGATATTGAAAAACAGATATTGAATCCGATATTAGAACCGATATTGAAAAACCGATATTGCAAAACCGATATTGAAAAACGATATTGAAACACAAATATTGAAAAACTGATATCGAAAAACTGATATTGAAAAACCGATATTGAAAAAGCGATATTGAAAACTAAATATTGAAAAACCGATATTGAAAAACCTATATCGAAAAACTGATATTGCAAAACCGATATTGAAAAACCGATATTGATTCCGATATTAGAACCGATATTGAAAAACCGATATTGAAAAACAAATATTGAAAAACTGATATCGAAAAACTGATATTGAAAAACCGGTATTGAAAAACCGATATTGAAAAACAATTATTGAAAAACTGATATCGAAAAACTGATATTGAAAAACCGATATTGAAAAACCGATATTGAAAAACACATATTGAAAAACAAATATTGAAAAACCTATATCGAAAAACTGATATTGCAAAGCCGATATTGAATCCGATATTAGAACCGATATTGAAAAACCGATATTGAAAAACCGATATTGAAAAACCGATATTGAAAAACCTATATCGAAAAACTGATATTGCAAAACCGATATTGAATCCGATATTAGAACCGATATTGAAAAACCGATATTGAAAAACCTATATCGAAAAACTAATATTGCAAAACCGATATTGAAAAACCGATATTGAATGCGATATTAGAACCGATATTGAAAAACCGATATTGCAAAACCGATATTGAAAAACCGATATTGAAAAACAAATATTGAAAAACTGATATCGAAAAACTGATATTGAAAAACCGATATTGAAAAAGCGATATTGAAAACTAAATATTGAAAAACCGATATTGAAAAACCTATATCGAAAAACTGATATTGCAAAACCGATATTGAAAAACCGATATTGATTCCGATATTAGAACCGATATTGAAAAACCGATATTGAAAAACAAATATTGAAAAACTCATATCGAAAAACTGATATTGAAAAACCGATATTGAAAAACCGATAATGAAAAACAAATATTGAAAAACTGATTTCGAAAAACTGATATTGAAAAACCGATATTGAAAAACCGATATTGAAAAACAAATATTGATAAACCGATATTGAAAAACCGATATTGAATCCGATATTAGAAACGATATTCAAAAACCGATATTGAATCCGATATTAGAACCGATATTGAAAAACCGATATTGATTCCGATATTAGAACCGATATTGAAAAACCGATATTGAAAAACACATATTGAAAAACAAATATTGAAAAACCTATATCGAAAAACTGATATTGCAAAACCGATATTGAATCCAATATTAGAACCGATATTGAAAAACCGATATTGATTCCGATATTAGAACCGATATTGAAAAACCGATATTGAAAAACACATATTGAAAAACAAATATTGAAAAACCTATATCGAAAAACTGATATTGCAAAACCGATATTGAATCCAATATTAGAACCGATATTGAAAAACCGATATTGAAAAACCTATATCGAAAAACTGATATTGCAAAGCCGATATTGAATCCGATATTAGAACCGATATTGAAAAACCGATATTGAAAAACCGATATTGAAAAACCGATATTGAAAAACCTATATCGAAAAACTGATATTGCAAAACCGATATTGAATCCGATATTAGAACCGATATTGAAAAACCGATATTGAAAAACCTATATCGAAAAACGAATATTGCAAAACCGATATTGAAAAACCGATATTGAATGCGATATTAGAACCGATATTGAAAAACCGATATTGCAAAACCGATATTGAAAAACCGATATTGAAAAACAAATATTGAAAAACTGATATCGAAAAACTGATATTGAAAAACCGATATTGAAAAAGCGATATTGAAAACTAAATATTGAAAAACCGATATTGAAAAACCTATATCGAAAAACTGATATTGAAAAACCGGTATTGAAAAACCGATATTGAAAAACAATTATTGAAAAACTGATATCGAAAAACTGATATTGAAAAACCGATATTGAAAAACCGATATTGAAAAACACATATTGAAAAACAAATATTGAAAAACCTATATCGAAAAACTGATATTGCAAAGCCGATATTGAATCCGATATTAGAACCGATATTGAAAAACCGATATTGAAAAACCGATATTGAAAAACCGATATTGAAAAACCTATATCGAAAAACTGATATTGCAAAACCGATATTGAATCCGATATTAGAACCGATATTGAAAAACCGATATTGAAAAACCTATATCGAAAAACTAATATTGCAAAACCGATATTGAAAAACCGATATTGAATGCGATATTAGAACCGATATTGAAAAACCGATATTGCAAAACCGATATTGAAAAACCGATATTGAAAAACAAATATTGAAAAACTGATATCGAAAAACTGATATTGAAAAACCGATATTGAAAAAGCGATATTGAAAACTAAATATTGAAAAACCGATATTGAAAAACCTATATCGAAAAACTGATATTGCAAAACCGATATTGAAAAACCGATATTGATTCCGATATTAGAACCGATATTGAAAAACCGATATTGAAAAACAAATATTGAAAAACTCATATCGAAAAACTGATATTGAAAAACCGATATTGAAAAACCGATAATGAAAAACAAATATTGAAAAACTGATTTCGAAAAACTGATATTGAAAAACCGATATTGAAAAACCGATATTGAAAAACAAATATTGATAAACCGATATTGAAAAACCGATATTGAATCCGATATTAGAAACGATATTCAAAAACCGATATTGAATCCGATATTAGAACCGATATTGAAAAACCGATATTGATTCCGATATTAGAACCGATATTGAAAAACCGATATTGAAAAACACATATTGAAAAACAAATATTGAAAAACCTATATCGAAAAACTGATATTGCAAAACCGATATTGAATCCAATATTAGAACCGATATTGAAAAACCGATATTGAAAAACCTATATCGAAAAACTGATATTGCAAAACCGATATTGCAAAGCCGATATTGAATCCGATATTAGAACCGATATTGAAAAACCGATATTGAAAAACCTATATCGAAAAACTGATATTGCAAAACCGGTATTGAAAAACAGATATTGAATCCGATATTAGAACCGATATTGAAAAACCGATATTGCAAAACCGATATTGAAAAACCGATATTGAAACACAAATATTGAAAAACTGATATCGAAAAACTGATATTGAAAAACCGATATTGAAAATGCGATATTGAAAACTAAATATTGAAAAACCGATATTGAAAAACCTATATCGAAAAACTGATATTGCAAAACCGATATTGAAAAACCGATATTGATTCCGATATTAGAACCGATATTGAAAAACCGATATTGAAAAACAAATATTGAAAAACTGATATCGAAAAACTGATATTGAAAAACCGGTATTGAAAAACCGATAATGAAAAACAAATATTGAAAAACTGATTTCGAAAAACTGATATTGAAAAACCGATATTGAAAAACCGATATTGAAAAACAAATATTGATAAACCGATATTGAAAAACCGATATTGAATCCGATATTAGAACCGATATTCAAAAACCAATATTGAATCCGATATTAGAACCGATATTGAAAAACTTATATCGAAAAACTGATATTGAAAAACCGATATTGAAAAACCGATATTGAAAAACAAATATTGATAAACCGATATTGAAAAACCGATATTGAAAAACCGATATTGAAAACTAAATATTGAAAAACCGATATTGAAAAACCTATATCGAAAAACTGATATTGCAAAACCGATATTGAAAAACCGATATTGATTCCGATATTAGAACCGATATTGAAAAACCGATATTGAAAAACCGATATTGAAAAACCGATATTGAAAAACCGATATTGAAAAACCGATATTGAAAAACCTATATCGAAAAACTGATATTGCAAAACCGATATTGAAAAAACGATATTGATTCCGATATTAGAACCGATATTGAAAAACCGATATTGAAAAACAAATATTGAAAAACTGATATCGAAAAACTGATATTGAAAAACCGATATTAGAACCGATATTGAAAAACCGATATTGAAAAACCTATATCGAAAAACTGATATTGCAAAACCGATATTGAAAAACCGATATTGAATCCGATATTAGAACTGATATTGAAAAGCCGATATTGAAAACCCGATATTGAAAAACCTATATCGAAAAACTGATATTGCAAAACCGATATTGAAAAACCGATATTGAACCCGATATTGAAAAACACATATTGAAAAACAAATATTGAAAAACCTATATCGAAAAACTGATATTGCAAAACCGATATTGAAAAACCGATATTGATTCCGATATTAGAACCGATTTTGAAAAACCGATATTGAAAAACAGATATTGAAAAACCGATATTGAAAAACCGATATTGAAAAACAAATATTGATGAACCGATATTGAAAAACCGATATTGAAACCGATATTGCAAAACCGATATTGAAAAACCAATATTGAAAAACAAATATTGAAAAACTGATATCGAAAAACTGATATAGAAAAACCGATATTGAAAAACAAATATTGAAAAACTGATATCGAAAAACTGATATTGAAAAACCGATATTGAAAAACCGATATTGAAAAACCTATATCGAAAAACTGATATTGCAAAACCGATATTGAAAAACCGATATTGAATCCGATATTAGAACCGATATTCAAAAACCGATATTGAAAACCAAATATCGAAAAACGGATATTGAAAAACCGATATTGAAAAACCGATATTGAAAAACCGATATTGAAAAACCTATATCGAAAAACTGATATTGCAAAACCGATATTGAAAAACCGATATTGAATCCGATATTAGAACCGATATTGAAAAACCGATATTGAATCCGATATTAGAACCGATATTCAAAAACCGATATTGAAAACCAAATATCGAAAAACTGATATTGAAAAACCGATATTGAAAAACCGATATTGAAAACTAAATATTAAAAAACTGATATTGAATCCGATATTAGAACCGATATTGAAAAACCGATATTGAAAAACCTATATCGAAAAACTGATATTGCAAAACCGATATTGAAAAACCGATATTGATTCCGATATTAGAACCGATATTGAAAAACCGTTATTGAAAAACCTATATCGAAAAACTGATATTGCAAAACCGATTTTGAAAAACCGATATTGAATCCGATATTAGAACCGATATTGAAAAACCGATATTGAATCCGATATTAGAACCGATATTCAAAAACCGATATTGAAAACCAAATATCGAAAAACGGATATTGAAAAACCGATATTGAAAAACCGATATTGAAAAACACATATTGAAAAACAAATATTGAAAAACCTATATCGAAAAACTGATATTGCAAAACCGATATTGAATCCGATATTAGAACCGATATTGAAAAACCGATATTGAAAAACCGATATTGAAAAACCGATATTGAAAAACCTATATCGAAAAACTGATATTGCAAAACCGATATTGCAAAACCGATATTGAAAAACCGATATTGAATCCGATATTAGAACCGATATTGAAAAACCGATATTGAAAAACCTATATCGAAAAACTGATATTGCAAAACCGATTTTGAAAAACCGATATTGAATCCGATATTAGAACCGATATTGAAAAACCGATATTGAATCCGATATTAGAACCGATATTCAAAAACCGATATTGAAAACCAAATATCGAAAAACGGATATTGAAAAACCGATATTGAAAAACCGATATTGAAAAACCGATATTGAAAAACCTATATCGAAAAACTGATATTGCAAAACCGATATTGAAAAACCGATATTGAATCCGATATTAGAACCGATATTGAAAAACCGATATTGAATCCGATATTAGAACCGATATTCAAAAACCGATATTGAAAACCAAATATCGAAAAACTGATATTGAAAAACCGATATTGAAAAACCGATATTGAAAACTAAATATTAAAAAACTGATATTGAATCCGATATTAGAACCGATATTGAAAAACCGATATTGAAAAACCTATATCGAAAAACTGATATTGCAAAACCGATATTGCAAAACCGATATTGAATCCGATATTAGAACCGATATTGAAAAACCGATATTGAAAAACCTATATCGAAAAACTGATATTGCAAAACCGATATTGAAAAACCGATATTGATTCCGATATTAGAACCGATATTGAAAAACCGTTATTGAAAAACAAATATTGAAAAACTGATATCGAAAAACTGATATTGAAAAACCGATATTGAAAAACCGATATTGAAAAACACATATTGAAAAACAAATATTGAAAAACCTATATCGAAAAACTGATATTGCAAAACCGATATTGAATCCGATATTAGAACCGATATTGAAAAACCGATATTGAAAAACCGATATTGAAAAACCGATATTGAAAAACCGATATTGAAAAACCTATATCGAAAAACTGATATTGCAAAACCGATATTGAAAAACCGATATTGATTCCGATATTAGAACCGATATTGAAAAACCGATATTGAAAAACAATTATTGAAAAACTGATATCGAAAAACTGATATTGAAAAACCGATATTGAAAAACCGATATTGAAAAACACATATTGAAAAACAAATATTGAAAAACCTATATCGAAAAACTGATATTGCAAAGCCGATATTGAATCCGATATTAGAACCGATATTGAAAAACCGATATTGATTCCGATATTAGAACCGATATTGAAAAACCGATATTGAAAAACACATATTGAAAAACAAATATTGAAAAACCTATATCGAAAAACTGATATTGCAAAACCGATATTGAATCCAATATTAGAACCGATATTGAAAAACCGATATTGAAAAACCTATATCGAAAAACTGATATTGCAAAGCCGATATTGAATCCGATATTAGAACCGATATTGAAAAACCGATATTGAAAAACCGATATTGAAAAACCGATATTGAAAAACCTATATCGAAAAACCTATATCGAAAAACTGATATTGCAAAACCGATTTTGAAAAACCGATATTGAATCCGATATTAGAACCGATATTGAAAAACCGATATTGAAAAACCTATATCGAAAAACTGATATTGCAAAACCGATATTGAAAAACCGATATTGATTCCGATATTAGAACCGATATTGAAAAACCGATATTGAAAAACAATTATTGAAAAACTGATATCGAAAAACTGATATTGAAAAACCGATATTGAAAAACCGATATTGAAAAACCTATATCGAAAAACACATATTGAAAAACAAATATTGAAAAACCTATATCGAAAAACTGATATTGCAAAACCGATATTGAAAAACCGATATTGATTCCGATATTAGAACCGATATTGAAAAACCGATATTGAAAAACAATTATTGAAAAACTGATATCGAAAAACTGATATTGAAAAACCGATATTGAAAAACCGATATTGAAAAACACATATTGAAAAACAAATATTGAAAAACCTATATCGAAAAACTGATATTGCAAAGCCGATATTGAATCCGATATTAGAACCGATATTGAAAAACCGATATTGAATGCGATATTAGAACCGATATTCAAAAACCGATATTGAAAACCAAATATCGAAAAACTGATATTGAAAAACCGATATTGAAAAACCGATATTGAAAAACAATTATTGAAAAACTGATATCGAAAAACTGATATTGAAAAACCGATATTGAAAAACCGATATTGAAAAACACATATTGAAAAACAAATATTGAAAAACCTATATCGAAAAACTGATATTGCAAAGCCGATATTGAATCCGATATTAGAACCGATATTGAAAAACCGATATTGAAAAACCGATATTGAAAAACCGATATTGAAAAACCTATATCGAAGAACTGATATTGCAAAACCGATATTGAATCCGATATTAGAACCGATATTGAAAAACCGATATTGAAAAACCTATATCGAAAAACTAATATTGCAAAACCGATATTGAAAAACCGATATTGAATGCGATATTAGAACCGATATTGAAAAACCGATATTGCAAAACCGATATTGAAAAACCGATATTGAAAAACAAATATTGAAAAACTGATATCGAAAAACTGATATTGAAAAACCGATATTGAAAAAGCGATATTGAAAACTAAATATTGAAAAACCGATATTGAAAAACCTATATCGAAAAACTGATATTGCAAAACCGATATTGAAAAACCGATATTGATTCCGATATTAGAACCGATATTGAAAAACCGATATTGAAAAACAAATATTGAAAAACTCATATCGAAAAACTGATATTGAAAAACCGATATTGAAAAACCGATAATGAAAAACAAATATTGAAAAACTGATTTCGAAAAACTGATATTGAAAAACCGATATTGAAAAACCGATATTGAAAAACAAATATTGATAAACCGATATTGAAAAACCGATATTGAATCCGATATTAGAAACGATATTCAAAAACCGATATTGAATCCGATATTAGAACCGATATTGAAAAACCGATATTGATTCCGATATTAGAACCGATATTGAAAAACCGATATTGAAAAACACATATTGAAAAACAAATATTGAAAAACCTATATCGAAAAACTGATATTGCAAAACCGATATTGAATCCAATATTAGAACCGATATTGAAAAACCGATATTGAAAAACCTATATCGAAAAACTGATATTGCAAAACCGATATTGCAAAGCCGATATTGAATCCGATATTAGAACCGATATTGAAAAACCGATATTGAAAAACCTATATCGAAAAACTGATATTGCAAAACCGATATTGAAAAACAGATATTGAATCCGATATTAGAACCGATATTGAAAAACCGATATTGCAAAACCGATATTGAAAAACCGATATTGAAACACAAATATTGAAAAACTGATATCGAAAAACTGATATTGAAAAACCGATATTGAAAAAGCGATATTGAATCCGATATTAGAACCGATATTGAAAAACCGATATTGAAAAACCTATATCGAAAAACTGATATTGCAAAACCGATATTGAAAAACAGATATTGAATCCGATATTAGAACCGATATTGAAAAACCGATATTGAAAAACAAATATTGAAAAACTGATATCGAAAAACCGATATTGAAAAACCGATATTGAATCCGATATTAGAACCGATATTCAAAAACCGATATTGAAAACCAAATATCGAAAAACTGATATTGAAAAACCGATATTGAAAAACCGATATTGAAAAACCGATATTGAAAACTAAATATTAAAAAACTGATATTGAATCCGATATTAGAACCGATATTGAAAAACCGATATTGAAAAACCTATATCGAAAAACTGATATTGCAAAACCGATATTGCAAAACCGATATTGAATCCGATATTAGAACCGATATTGAAAAACCGATATTGAAAAACCTATATCGAAAAACTGATATTGCAAAACCGATATTGAAAAACAGATATTGAATCCGATATTAGAACCGATATTGAAAAACCGATATTGCAAAACCGATATTGAAAAACCGATATTGAAACACAAATATTGAAAAACTGATATCGAAAAACTGATATTGAAAAACCGATATTGAAAAAGCGATATTGAAAACTAAATATTGAAAAACCGATATTGAAAAACCTATATCGAAAAACTGATATTGCAAAACCGATATTGAAAAACCGATATTGATTCCGATATTAGAACCGATATTGAAAAACCGATATTGAAAAACCGATAATGAAAAACAAATATTGAAAAACTGATTTCGAAAAACTGATATTGAAAAACCGATATTGAAAAACCGATATTGAAAAACAAATATTGATAAACCGATATTGAAAAACCGATATTGAATCCGATATTAGAAACGATATTCAAAAACCGATATTGAATCCGATATTAGAACCGATATTGAAAAACCGATATTGATTCCGATATTAGAACCGATATTGAAAAACCGATATTGAAAAACACATATTGAAAAACAAATATTGAAAAACCTATATCGAAAAACTGATATTGCAAAACCGATATTGAATCCAATATTAGAACCGATATTGAAAAACCGATATTGATTCCGATATTAGAACCGATATTGAAAAACCGATATTGAAAAACACATATTGAAAAACAAATATTGAAAAACCTATATCGAAAAACTGATATTGCAAAACCGATATTGAATCCAATATTAGAACCGATATTGAAAAACCGATATTGAAAAACCTATATCGAAAAACTGATATTGCAAAGCCGATATTGAATCCGATATTAGAACCGATATTGAAAAACCGATATTGAAAAACCGATATTGAAAAACCGATATTGAAAAACCTATATCGAAAAACTGATATTGCAAAACCGATATTGAATCCGATATTAGAACCGATATTGAAAAACCGATATTGAAAAACCTATATCGAAAAACGAATATTGAAAAACCGATATTGAAAAACAAATATTGAAAAACTCATATCGAAAAACTGATATTGAAAAACCGATATTGAAAAACCGATAATGAAAAACAAATATTGAAAAACTGATTTCGAAAAACTGATATTGAAAAACCGATATTGAAAAACCGATATTGAAAAACAAATATTGATAAACCGATATTGAAAAACCGATATTGAATCCGATATTAGAAACGATATTCAAAAACCGATATTGAATCCGATATTAGAACCGATATTGAAAAACTTATATCGAAAAACTGATATTGCAAAACCGATATTGAAAAACCGATATTGATTCCGATATTAGAACCGATATTGAAAAACCGATATTGAAAAACACATATTGAAAAACAAATATTGAAAAACCTATATCGAAAAACTGATATTGCAAAACCGATATTGAATCCAAAATTAGAACCGATATTGAAAAACCGATATTGAAAAACCTATATCGAAAAACTGATATTGCAAAACCGATATTGAAAAACCGATATTGAATCCGATATTAGAACCGATATTGAAAAACCGATATTGAAAAAGCAAATATTGAAAAACTGATATCGAAAAACCGATATTGAAAAACCGATATTGAATCCGATATTAGAACCGATATTCAAAAACCGATATTGAAAACCAAATTTCGAAAAACTGATATTGAAAAACCGATATTGAAAAACCGATATTGAAAACTAAATATTAAAAAACTGATATTGAATCCGATATTAGAACCGATATTGAAAAACCGATATTGAAAAACCTATATCGAAAAACTGATATTGCAAAACCGATATTGCAAAACCGATATTGAATCCGATATTAGAACCGATATTGAAAAACCGATATTGAAAAACCTATATCGAAAAACTGATATTGCAAAACCGATATTGAAAAACAGATATTGAATCCGATATTAGAACCGATATTGAAAAACCGATATTGCAAAACCGATATTGAAAAACCGATATTGAAACACAAATATTGAAAAACTGATATCGAAAAACTGATATTGAAAAACCGATATTGAAAAAGCGATATTGAAAACTAAATATTGAAAAACCGATATTGAAAAACCTATATCGAAAAACTGATATTGCAAAACCGATATTGAAAAACCGATATTGATTCCGATATTAGAACCGATATTGAAAAACCGATATTGAAAAACAAATATTGAAAAACTGATATCGAAAAACTGATATTGAAAAACCGGTATTGAAAAACCGATATTGAAAAACAATTATTGAAAAACTGATATCGAAAAACTGATATTGAAAAACCGATATTGAAAAACCGATATTGAAAAACACATATTGAAAAACAAATATTGAAAACCAAATATCGAAAAACTGATATTGAAAAACCGATATTGAAAAACCGATATTGAAAACTAAATATTAAAAAACTGATATTGAATCCGATATTAGAACCGATATTGAAAAACCGATATTGAAAAACCTATATCGAAAAACTGATATTGCAAAACCGATATTGAAAAACCGATATTGATTCCGATATTAGAACCGATATTGAAAAACCGTTATTGAAAAACCTATATCGAAAAACTGATATTGCAAAACCGATTTTGAAAAACCGATATTGAATCCGATATTAGAACCGATATTGAAAAACCGATATTGAATCCGATATTAGAACCGATATTCAAAAACCGATATTGAAAACCAAATATCGAAAAACGGATATTGAAAAACCGATATTGAAAAACCGATATTGAAAAACACATATTGAAAAACAAATATTGAAAAACCTATATCGAAAAACTGATATTGCAAAACCGATATTGAATCCGATATTAGAACCGATATTGAAAAACCGATATTGAAAAACCGATATTGAAAAACCGATATTGAAAAACCTATATCGAAAAACTGATATTGCAAAACCGATATTGCAAAACCGATATTGAAAAACCGATATTGAATCCGATATTAGAACCGATATTGAAAAACCGATATTGAAAAACCTATATCGAAAAACTGATATTGCAAAACCGATTTTGAAAAACCGATATTGAATCCGATATTAGAACCGATATTGAAAAACCGATATTGAATCCGATATTAGAACCGATATTCAAAAACCGATATTGAAAACCAAATATCGAAAAACGGATATTGAAAAACCGATATTGAAAAACCGATATTGAAAAACCGATATTGAAAAACCTATATCGAAAAACTGATATTGCAAAACCGATATTGAAAAACCGATATTGAATCCGATATTAGAACCGATATTGAAAAACCGATATTGAATCCGATATTAGAACCGATATTCAAAAACCGATATTGAAAACCAAATATCGAAAAACTGATATTGAAAAACCGATATTGAAAAACCGATATTGAAAACTAAATATTAAAAAACTGATATTGAATCCGATATTAGAACCGATATTGAAAAACCGATATTGAAAAACCTATATCGAAAAACTGATATTGCAAAACCGATATTGCAAAACCGATATTGAATCCGATATTAGAACCGATATTGAAAAACCGATATTGAAAAACCTATATCGAAAAACTGATATTGCAAAACCGATATTGAAAAACCGATATTGATTCCGATATTAGAACCGATATTGAAAAACCGTTATTGAAAAACAAATATTGAAAAACTGATATCGAAAAACTGATATTGAAAAACCGATATTGAAAAACCGATATTGAAAAACACATATTGAAAAACAAATATTGAAAAACCTATATCGAAAAACTGATATTGCAAAACCGATATTGAATCCGATATTAGAACCGATATTGAAAAACCGATATTGAAAAACCGATATTGAAAAACCGATATTGAAAAACCGATATTGAAAAACCTATATCGAAAAACTGATATTGCAAAACCGATATTGAAAAACCGATATTGATTCCGATATTAGAACCGATATTGAAAAACCGATATTGAAAAACAATTATTGAAAAACTGATATCGAAAAACTGATATTGAAAAACCGATATTGAAAAACCGATATTGAAAAACACATATTGAAAAACAAATATTGAAAAACCTATATCGAAAAACTGATATTGCAAAGCCGATATTGAATCCGATATTAGAACCGATATTGAAAAACCGATATTGATTCCGATATTAGAACCGATATTGAAAAACCGATATTGAAAAACACATATTGAAAAACAAATATTGAAAAACCTATATCGAAAAACTGATATTGCAAAACCGATATTGAATCCAATATTAGAACCGATATTGAAAAACCGATATTGAAAAACCTATATCGAAAAACTGATATTGCAAAGCCGATATTGAATCCGATATTAGAACCGATATTGAAAAACCGATATTGAAAAACCGATATTGAAAAACCGATATTGAAAAACCTATATCGAAAAACTGATATTGCAATACCGATATTGAATCCGATATTAGAACCGATATTGAAAAACCGATATTGAAAAACCTATATCGAAAAACGAATATTGCAAAACCGATATTGAAAAACCGATATTGAATGCGATATTAGAACCGATATTGAAAAACCGATATTGCAAAACCGATATTGAAAAACCGATATTGAAAAACAAATATTGAAAAACTGATATCGAAAAACTGATATTGAAAAACCGATATTGAAAAAGCGATATTGAAAACTAAATATTGAAAAACCGATATTGAAAAACCTATATCGAAAAACTGATATTGAAAAACCGGTATTGAAAAACCGATATTGAAAAACAATTATTGAAAAACTGATATCGAAAAACTGATATTGAAAAACCGATATTGAAAAACCGATATTGAAAAACACATATTGAAAAACAAATATTGAAAAACCTATATCGAAAAACTGATATTGCAAAGCCGATATTGAATCCGATATTAGAACCGATATTGAAAAACCGATATTGAAAAACCGATATTGAAAAACCGATATTGAAAAACCTATATCGAAGAACTGATATTGCAAAACCGATATTGAATCCGATATTAGAACCGATATTGAAAAACCGATATTGAAAAACCTATATCGAAAAACTAATATTGCAAAACCGATATTGAAAAACCGATATTGAATGCGATATTAGAACCGATATTGAAAAACCGATATTGCAAAACCGATATTGAAAAACCGATATTGAAAAACAAATATTGAAAAACTGATATCGAAAAACTGATATTGAAAAACCGATATTGAAAAAGCGATATTGAAAACTAAATATTGAAAAACCGATATTGAAAAACCTATATCGAAAAACTGATATTGCAAAACCGATATTGAAAAACCGATATTGATTCCGATATTAGAACCGATATTGAAAAACCGATATTGAAAAACAAATATTGAAAAACTCATATCGAAAAACTGATATTGAAAAACCGATATTGAATCCGATATTAGAACCGATATTCAAAAACCGATATTGAAACACAAATATTGAAAAACTGATATCGAAAAACTGATATTGAAAAACCGATATTGAAAAAGCGATATTGAATCCGATATTAGAACCGATATTGAAAAACCGATATTGAAAAACCTATATCGAAAATCTGATATTGCAAAACCGATATTGAAAAACAGATATTGAATCCGATATTAGAACCGATATTGAAAAACCGATATTGAAAAACAAATATTGAAAAACTGATATCGAAAAACCGATATTGAAAAACCGATATTGAATCCGATATTAGAACCGATATTCAAAAACCGATATTGAAAACCAAATATCGAAAAACTGATATTGAAAAACCGATATTGAAAAACCGATATTGAAAACTAAATATTAAAAAACTGATATTGAATCCGATATTAGAACCGATATTGAAAAACCGATATTGAAAAACCTATATCGAAAAACTGATATTGCAAAACCGATATTGAAAAACCGATATTGAAAAACCTATATCGAAAAACTGATATTGCAAAACCGATATTGAATCCGATATTAGAACCGATATTGAAAAACCGATATTGAAAAACCTATATCGAAAAACTGATATTGCAAAGCCGATATTGAATCCGATATTAGAACCGATATTGAAAAACCGATATTGATTCCGATATTAGAACCGATATTGAAAAACCGATATTGAAAAACACATATTGAAAAACAAATATTGAAAAACCTATATCGAAAAACTGATATTGCAAAACCGATATTGAATCCAATATTAGAACCGATATTGAAAAACCGATATTGAAAAACCTATATCGAAAAACTGATATTGCAAAGCCGATATTGAATCCGATATTAGAACCGATATTGAAAAACCGATATTGAAAAACCGATATTGAAAAACCGATATTGAAAAACCTATATCGAAAAACTGATATTGCA
This sequence comes from Andrena cerasifolii, assembly GCF_050908995.1. Lineage (NCBI taxonomy): Eukaryota > Metazoa > Arthropoda > Insecta > Hymenoptera > Andrenidae > Andrena > Andrena cerasifolii. The sequence continues at coordinate 95,052 of NW_027484931.1, forward strand.
AAACCGATATTGAATCCGATATTAGAACCGATATTGAAAAACCGATATTGAAAAACCTATATCGAAAAACGAATATTGAAAAACCGATATTGAAAAACAAATATTGAAAAACTCATATCGAAAAACTGATATTGAAAAACCGATATTGAAAAACCGATAATGAAAAACAAATATTGAAAAACTGATTTCGAAAAACTGATATTGAAAAACCGATATTGAAAAACCGATATTGAAAAACAAATATTGATAAACCGATATTGAAAAACCGATATTGAATCCGATATTAGAAACGATATTCAAAAACCGATATTGAATCCGATATTAGAACCGATATTGAAAAACTTATATCGAAAAACTGATATTGCAAAACCGATATTGAAAAACCGATATTGATTCCGATATTAGAACCGATATTGAAAAACCGATATTGAAAAACACATATTGAAAAACAAATATTGAAAAACCTATATCGAAAAACTGATATTGCAAAACCGATATTGAATCCAAAATTAGAACCGATATTGAAAAACCGATATTGAAAAACCTATATCGAAAAACTGATATTGCAAAACCGATATTGAAAAACCGATATTGAATCCGATATTAGAACCGATATTGAAAAACCGATATTGAAAAAGCAAATATTGAAAAACTGATATCGAAAAACCGATATTGAAAAACCGATATTGAATCCGATATTAGAACCGATATTCAAAAACCGATATTGAAAACCAAATTTCGAAAAACTGATATTGAAAAACCGATATTGAAAAACCGATATTGAAAACTAAATATTAAAAAACTGATATTGAATCCGATATTAGAACCGATATTGAAAAACCGATATTGAAAAACCTATATCGAAAAACTGATATTGCAAAACCGATATTGCAAAACCGATATTGAATCCGATATTAGAACCGATATTGAAAAACCGATATTGAAAAACCTATATCGAAAAACTGATATTGCAAAACCGATATTGAAAAACAGATATTGAATCCGATATTAGAACCGATATTGAAAAACCGATATTGCAAAACCGATATTGAAAAACCGATATTGAAACACAAATATTGAAAAACTGATATCGAAAAACTGATATTGAAAAACCGATATTGAAAAAGCGATATTGAAAACTAAATATTGAAAACCGATATTGAAAAACCTATATCGAAAAACTGATATTGCAAAACCGATATTGAAAAACCGATATTGATTCCGATATTAGAACCGATATTGAAAAACCGATATTGAAAAACAAATATTGAAAAACTGATATCGAAAAACTGATATTGAAAAACCGGTATTGAAAAACCGATATTGAAAAACAATTATTGAAAAACTGATATCGAAAAACTGATATTGAAAAACCGATATTGAAAAACCGATATTGAAAAACACATATTGAAAAACAAATATTGAAAAACCTATATCGAAAAACTGATATTGCAAAGCCGATATTGAATCCGATATTAGAACCGATATTGAAAAACCGATATTGAAAAACCGATATTGAAAAACCGATATTGAAAAACCTATATCGAAAAACTGATATTGCAAAACCGATATTGAATCCGATATTAGAACCGATATTGAAAAACCGATATTGAAAAACCTATATCGAAAAACTAATATTGCAAAACCGATATTGAAAAACCGATATTGAATGCGATATTAGAACCGATATTGAAAAACCGATATTGCAAAACCGATATTGAAAAACCGATATTGAAAAACAAATATTGAAAAACTGATATCGAAAAACTGATATTGAAAAACCGATATTGAAAAAGCGATATTGAAAACTAAATATTGAAAAACCGATATTGAAAAACCTATATCGAAAAACTGATATTGCAAAACCGATAATGAAAAACCGATATTGATTCCGATATTAGAACCGATATTGAAAAACCGATATTGAAAAACAAATATTGAAAAACTCATATCGAAAAACTGATATTGAAAAACCGATATTGAAAAACCGATAATGAAAAACAAATATTGAAAAACTGATTTCGAAAAACTGATATTGAAAAACCGATATTGAAAAACCGATATTGAAAAACAAATATTGATAAACCGAATATTGAAAAACCGATATTGAATCCGATATTAGAAACGATATTCAAAAACCGATATTGAATCCGATATTAGAACCGATATTGAAAAACCGATATTGATTCCGATATTAGAACCGATATTGAAAAACCGATATTGAAAAACACATATTGAAAAACAAATATTGAAAAACCTATATCGAAAAACTGATATTGCAAAACCGATATTGAATCCAATATTAGAACCGATATTGAAAAACCGATATTGATTCCGATATTAGAACCGATATTGAAAAACCGATATTGAAAAACACATATTGAAAAACAAATATTGAAAAACCTATATCGAAAAACTGATATTGCAAAACCGATATTGAATCCAATATTAGAACCGATATTGAAAAACCGATATTGAAAAACCTATATCGAAAAACTGATATTGCAAAGCCGATATTGAATCCGATATTAGAACCGATATTGAAAAACCGATATTGAAAAACCGATATTGAAAAACCGATATTGAAAAACCTATATCGAAAAACTGATATTGCAAAACCGATATTGAATCCGATATTAGAACCGATATTGAAAAACCGATATTGAAAAACCTATATCGAAAAACGAATATTGCAAAACCGATATTGAAAAACCGATATTGAATGCGATATTAGAACCGATATGGAAAAACCGATATTGCAAAACCGATATTGAAAAACCGATATTGAAAAACAAATATTGAAAAACTGATATCGAAAAACTGATATTGAAAAACCGATATTGAAAAAGCGATATTGAAAACTAAATATTGAAAAACCGATATTGAAAAACCTATATCGAAAAACTGATATTGAAAAACCGGTATTGAAAAACCGATATTGAAAAACAATTATTGAAAAACTGATATCGAAAAACTGATATTGAAAAACCGATATTGAAAAACCGATATTGAAAAACACATATTGAAAAACAAATATTGAAAAACCTATATCGAAAAACTGATATTGCAAAGCCGATATTGAATCCGATATTAGAACCGATATTGAAAAACCGATATTGAAAAACCGATATTGAAAAACCGATATTGAAAAACCTATATCGAAAAACTGATATTGCAAAACCGATATTGAATCCGATATTAGAACCGATATTGAAAAACCGATATTGAAAAACCTATATCGAAAAACTAATATTGCAAAACCGATATTGAAAAACCGATATTGAATGCGATATTAGAACCGATATTGAAAAACCGATATTGCAAAACCGATATTGAAAAACCGATATTGAAAAACAAATATTGAAAAACTGATATCGAAAAACTGATATTGAAAAACCGATATTGAAAAAGCGATATTGAAAACTAAATATTGAAAAACCGATATTGAAAAACCTATATCGAAAAACTGATATTGCAAAACCGATATTGAAAAACCGATATTGATTCCGATATTAGAACCGATATTGAAAAACCGATATTGAAAAACAAATATTGAAAAACTCATATCGAAAAACTGATATTGAAAAACCGATATTGAAAAACCGATAATGAAAAACAAATATTGAAAAACTGATTTCGAAAAACTGATATTGAAAAACCGATATTGAAAAACCGATATTGAAAAACAAATATTGATAAACCGATATTGAAAAACCGATATTGAATCCGATATTAGAAACGATATTCAAAAACCGATATTGAATCCGATATTAGAACCGATATTGAAAAACCGATATTGATTCCGATATTAGAACCGATATTGAAAAACCGATATTGAAAAACACATATTGAAAAACAAATATTGAAAAACCTATATCGAAAAACTGATATTGCAAAACCGATATTGAATCCAATATTAGAACCGATATTGAAAAACCGATATTGAAAAACCTATATCGAAAAACTGATATTGCAAAACCGATATTGCAAAGCCGATATTGAATCCGATATTAGAACCGATATTGAAAAACCGATATTGAAAAACCTATATCGAAAAACTGATATTGCAAAACCGATATTGAAAAACAGATATTGAATCCGATATTAGAACCGATATTGAAAAACCGATATTGAAAAAGCGATATTGAAAACTAAATATTGAAAAACCGATATTGAAAAACCTATATCGAAAAACTGATATTGCAAAACCGATATTGAAAAACCGATATTGATTCCGATATTAGAACCGATATTGAAAAACCGATATTGAAAAACAAATATTGAAAAACTGATATCGAAAAACTGATATTGAAAAACCGGTATTGAAAAACCGATAATGAAAAACAAATATTGAAAAACTGATTTCGAAAAACTGATATTGAAAAACCGATATTGAAAAACCGATATTGAAAAACAAATATTGATAAACCGATATTGAAAAACCGATATTGAATCCGATATTAGAACCGATATTCAAAAACCGATATTGAATCCGATATTAGAACCGATATTGAAAAACTTATATCGAAAAACTGATATTGAAAAACCGATATTGAAAAACCGATATTGAAAAACAAATATTGATAAACCGATATTGAAAAACCGATATTGAAAAACCGATATTGAAAACTAAATATTGAAAAACCGATATTGAAAAACCTATATCGAAAAACTGATATTGCAAAACCGATATTGAAAAACCGATATTGATTCCGATATTAGAACCGATATTGAAAAACCGATATTGAAAAACCGATATTGAAAAACCGATATTGAAAAACCGATATTGAAAAACCGATATTGAAAAACCTATATCGAAAAACTGATATTGCAAAACCGATATTGAAAAAACGATATTGATTCCGATATTAGAACCGATATTGAAAAACCGATATTGAAAAACAAATATTGAAAAACTGATATCGAAAAACTGATATTGAAAAACCGATATTAGAACCGATATTGAAAAACCGATATTGAAAAACCTATATCGAAAAACTGATATTGAAAAACCGATATTGAAAAACCGATAATGAAAAACAAATATTGAAAAACTGATTTCGAAAAACTGATATTGAAAAACCGATATTGAAAAACCGATATTGAAAAACAAATATTGATAAACCGATATTGAAAAACCGATATTGATTCCGATATTAGAACCGATATTGAAAAACCGATATTGAAAAACAAATATTGAAAAACTCATATCGAAAAACTGATATTGAAAAACCGATATTGAAAAACCGATAATGAAAAACAAATATTGAAAAACTGATTTCGAAAAACTGATATTGAAAAACCGATATTGAAAAACCGATATTGAAAAACAAATATTGATAAACCGATATTGAAAAACCGATATTGAATCCGATATTAGAAACGATATTCAAAAACCGATATTGAATCCGATATTAGAACCGATATTGAAAAACCGATATTGATTCCGATATTAGAACCGATATTGAAAAACCGATATTGAAAAACACATATTGAAAAACAAATATTGAAAAACCTATATCGAAAAACTGATATTGCAAAACCGATATTGAATCCAATATTAGAACCGATATTGAAAAACCGATATTGAAAAACCTATATCGAAAAACTGATATTGCAAAACCGATATTGCAAAGCCGATATTGAATCCGATATTAGAACCGATATTGAAAAACCGATATTGAAAAACCTATATCGAAAAACTGATATTGCAAAACCGATATTGAAAAACAGATATTGAATCCGATATTAGAACCGATATTGAAAAACCGATATTGCAAAACCGATATTGAAAAACCGATATTGAAACACAAATATTGAAAAACTGATATCGAAAAACTGATATTGAAAAACCGATATTGAAAAAGCGATATTGAAAACTAAATATTGAAAAACCGATATTGAAAAACCTATATCGAAAAACTGATATTGCAAAACCGATATTGAAAAACCGATATTGATTCCGATATTAGAACCGATATTGAAAAACAAATATTGAAAAACTGATATCGAAAAACTGATATTGAAAAACCGGTATTGAAAAACCGATAATGAAAAACAAATATTGAAAAACTGATTTCGAAAAACTGATATTGAAAAACCGATATTGAAAAACCGATATTGAAAAACAAATATTGATAAACCGATATTGAAAAACCGATATTGAATCCGATATTAGAACCGATATTCAAAAACCGATATTGAATCCGATATTAGAACCGATATTGAAAAACTTATATCGAAAAACTGATATTGAAAAACCGATATTGAAAAACCGATATTGAAAAACAAATATTGATAAACCGATATTGAAAAACCGATATTGAAAAACCGATATTGAAAACTAAATATTGAAAAACCGATATTGAAAAACCTATATCGAAAAACTGATATTGCAAAACCGATATTGAAAAACCGATATTGATTCCGATATTAGAACCGATATTGAAAAACCGATATTGAAAAACCGATATTGAAAAACCGATATTGAAAAACCGATATTGAAAAACCGATATTGAAAAACCTATATCGAAAAACTGATATTGCAAAACCGATATTGAAAAAACGATATTGATTCCGATATTAGAACCGATATTGAAAAACCGATATTGAAAAACAAATATTGAAAAACTCATATCGAAAAACTGATATTGAAAAACCGATATTGAAAAACACATATTGAAAAACAAATATTGAAAAACCTATATCGAAAAACTGATATTGCAAAACCGATATTGAATCCAATATTAGAACCGATATTGAAAAACCGATATTGAAAAACCTATATCGAAAAACTGATATTGCAAAACCGATATTGCAAAGCCGATATTGAATCCGATATTAGAACCGATATTGAAAAACCGATATTGAAAAACCTATATCGAAAAACTGATATTGCAAAACCGATATTGAAAAACAGATATTGAATCCGATATTAGAACCGATATTGAAAAACCGATATTGAAAAAGCGATATTGAAAACTAAATATTGAAAAACCGATATTGAAAAACCTATATCGAAAAACTGATATTGCAAAACCGATATTGAAAAACCGATATTGATTCCGATATTAGAACCGATATTGAAAAACCGATATTGAAAAACAAATATTGAAAAACTGATATCGAAAAACTGATATTGAAAAACCGGTATTGAAAAACCGATAATGAAAAACAAATATTGAAAAACTGATTTCGAAAAACTGATATTGAAAAACCGATATTGAAAAACCGATATTGAAAAACAAATATTGATAAACCGATATTGAAAAACCGATATTGAATCCGATATTAGAACCGATATTCAAAAACCGATATTGAATCCGATATTAGAACCGATATTGAAAAACTTATATCGAAAAACTGATATTGAAAAACCGATATTGAAAAACCGATATTGAAAAACAAATATTGATAAACCGATATTGAAAAACCGATATTGAAAAACCGATATTGAAAACTAAATATTGAAAAACCGATATTGAAAAACCTATATCGAAAAACTGATATTGCAAAACCGATATTGAAAAACCGATATTGATTCCGATATTAGAACCGATATTGAAAAACCGATATTGAAAAACCGATATTGAAAAACCGATATTGAAAAACCGATATTGAAAAACCGATATTGAAAAACCTATATCGAAAAACTGATATTGCAAAACCGATATTGAAAAAACGATATTGATTCCGATATTAGAACCGATATTGAAAAACCGATATTGAAAAACAAATATTGAAAAACTGATATCGAAAAACTGATATTGAAAAACCGATATTAGAACCGATATTGAAAAACCGATATTGAAAAACCTATATCGAAAAACTGATATTGAAAAACCGATATTGAAAAACCGATAATGAAAAACAAATATTGAAAAACTGATTTCGAAAAACTGATATTGAAAAACCGATATTGAAAAACCGATATTGAAAAACAAATATTGATAAACCGATATTGAAAAACCGATATTGATTCCGATATTAGAACCGATATTGAAAAACCGATATTGAAAAACAAATATTGAAAAACTCATATCGAAAAACTGATATTGAAAAACCGATATTGAAAAACCGATAATGAAAAACAAATATTGAAAAACTGATTTCGAAAAACTGATATTGAAAAACCGATATTGAAAAACCGATATTGAAAAACAAATATTGATAAACCGATATTGAAAAACCGATATTGAATCCGATATTAGAAACGATATTCAAAAACCGATATTGAATCCGATATTAGAACCGATATTGAAAAACCGATATTGATTCCGATATTAGAACCGATATTGAAAAACCGATATTGAAAAACACATATTGAAAAACAAATATTGAAAAACCTATATCGAAAAACTGATATTGCAAAACCGATATTGAATCCAATATTAGAACCGATATTGAAAAACCGATATTGAAAAACCTATATCGAAAAACTGATATTGCAAAACCGATATTGCAAAGCCGATATTGAATCCGATATTAGAACCGATATTGAAAAACCGATATTGAAAAACCTATATCGAAAAACTGATATTGCAAAACCGATATTGAAAAACAGATATTGAATCCGATATTAGAACCGATATTGAAAAACCGATATTGCAAAACCGATATTGAAAAACCGATATTGAAACACAAATATTGAAAAACTGATATCGAAAAACTGATATTGAAAAACCGATATTGAAAAAGCGATATTGAAAACTAAATATTGAAAAACCGATATTGAAAAACCTATATCGAAAAACTGATATTGCAAAACCGATATTGAAAAACCGATATTGATTCCGATATTAGAACCGATATTGAAAAACAAATATTGAAAAACTGATATCGAAAAACTGATATTGAAAAACCGGTATTGAAAAACCGATAATGAAAAACAAATATTGAAAAACTGATTTCGAAAAACTGATATTGAAAAACCGATATTGAAAAACCGATATTGAAAAACAAATATTGATAAACCGATATTGAAAAACCGATATTGAATCCGATATTAGAACCGATATTCAAAAACCGATATTGAATCCGATATTAGAACCGATATTGAAAAACTTATATCGAAAAACTGATATTGAAAAACCGATATTGAAAAACCGATATTGAAAAACAAATATTGATAAACCGATATTGAAAAACCGATATTGAAAAACCGATATTGAAAACTAAATATTGAAAAACCGATATTGAAAAACCTATATCGAAAAACTGATATTGCAAAACCGATATTGAAAAACCGATATTGATTCCGATATTAGAACCGATATTGAAAAACCGATATTGAAAAACCGATATTGAAAAACCGATATTGAAAAACCGATATTGAAAAACCGATATTGAAAAACCTATATCGAAAAACTGATATTGCAAAACCGATATTGAAAAAACGATATTGATTCCGATATTAGAACCGATATTGAAAAACCGATATTGAAAAACAAATATTGAAAAACTGATATCGAAAAACTGATATTGAAAAACCGATATTAGAACCGATATTGAAAAACCGATATTGAAAAACCTATATCGAAAAACTGATATTGCAAAACCGATATTGAAAAACCGATATTGAATCCGATATTAGAACTGATATTGAAAAGCCGATATTGAAAACCCGATATTGAAAAACCTATATCGAAAAACTGATATTGCAAAACCGATATTGAAAAACCGATATTGAACCCGATATTGAAAAACACATATTGAAAAACAAATATTGAAAAACCTATATCGAAAAACTGATATTGCAAAACCGATATTGAAAAACCGATATTGATTCCGATATTAGAACCGATTTTGAAAAACCGATATTGAAAAACAGATATTGAAAAACCGATATTGAAAAACCGATATTGAAAAACAAATATTGATAAACCGATATTGAAAAACCGATATTGAAACCGATATTGCAAAACCGATATTGAAAAACCAATATTGAAAAACAAATATTGAAAAACTGATATCGAAAAACTGATATAGAAAAACCGATATTGAAAAGCAAATATTGAAAAACTGATATCGAAAAACTGATATTGAAAAACCGATATTGAAAAACCGATATTGAAAAACCTATATCGAAAAACTGATATTGCAAAACCGATATTGAAATACCGATATTGAAACCGATATTAGAACCGATATTGAAAAACCGATATTGAAAAACCGATATTGAAAAACCGATATTGAAAACCCGATATTGAAAAACCGATATTGAAAAACCGATATTGAAAAACCGATATTGAAAAACCGATATTGAAAAACCGATATTGAAAAACCTATATCGAAAAACTGATATTGCAAAACCGATATTGAAAAACCGATATTGAAAAACTGATATTGAAAAACAGATATTGAAAAACCGATATTGAATCCGATATTAGAACCGATATTGAAAAACACATATTGAAAAACAAATATTGAAAAACTCATATCGAAAAACTGATATTGAAAAACCGATATTGAAAAACCGATAATGAAAAACAAATATTGAAAAACTGATTTCGAAAAACTGATATTGAAAAACCGATATTGAAAAACCGATATTGAAAAACAAATATTGATAAACCGATATTGAAAAACCGATATTGAATCCGATATTAGAAACGATATTCAAAAACCGATATTGAATCCGATATTAGAACCGATATTGAAAAACCGATATTGATTCCGATATTAGAACCGATATTGAAAAACCGATATTGAAAAACCGATATTGAAAAACCGATATTGAAAAACCTATATCGAAAAACTGATATTGCAAAACCGATATTGAAATACCGATATTGAAACCGATATTAGAACCGATATTGAAAAACCGATATTGAAAAACCGATATTGAAAAACCGATATTGAAAACCCGATATTGAAAAACCGATATTGAAAAACTGATATTGAAAAACCGATATTGAAAAACCGATATTGAATCCGATATTAGAACCGATATTGAAAAACACATATTGAAAAACAAATATTGAAAAACCGATATTGAAAAACATATATTGAAAAACCGATATTGAAAACCCGATATTGAAAAACCGATATTGAAAAACCTATATCGAAAAACTGATATTGAAAAACCGATATTGAAAAACCGATATTGAAAAACCGATATTGCAAAACCGATATTGAAAAACCGATATTGAAAAACAAATATTGAAAAACTGATATCGAAAAACTGATATTGAAAAACCGATATTGAAAAAGCGATATTGAAAACTAAATATTGAAAAACCGATATTGAAAAACCTATATCGAAAAACTGATATTGCAAAACCGATATTGAAAAACCGATATTGATTCCGATATTAGAACCGATATTGAAAAACCGATATTGAAAAACAAATATTGAAAAACTGATATCGAAAAACTGATATTGAAAAACCGGTATTGAAAAACCGATAATGAAAAACAAATATTGAAAAACTGATTTCGAAAAACTGATATTGAAAAACCGATATTGAAAAACCGATATTGAAAAACAAATATTGATAAACCGATATTGAAAAACCGATATTGAATCCGATATTAGAACCGATATTCAAAAACCGATATTGAATCCGATATTAGAACCGATATTGAAAAACTTATATCGAAAAACTGATATTGAAAAACCGATATTGAAAAACCGATATTGAAAAACAAATATTGATAAACCGATATTGAAAAACCGATATTGAAAAACCGATATTGAAAACTAAATATTGAAAAACCGATATTGAAAAACCTATATCGAAAAACTGATATTGCAAAACCGATATTGAAAAACCGATATTGATTCCGATATTAGAACCGATATTGAAAAACCGATATTGAAAAACCGATATTGAAAAACCGATATTGAAAAACCGATATTGAAAAACCGATATTGAAAAACCTATATCGAAAAACTGATATTGCAAAACCGATATTGAAAAAACGATATTGATTCCGATATTAGAACCGATATTGAAAAACCGATATTGAAAAACAAATATTGAAAAACTGATATCGAAAAACTGATATTGAAAAACCGATATTAGAACCGATATTGAAAAACCGATATTGAAAAACCTATATCGAAAAACTGATATTGCAAAACCGATATTGAAAAACCGATATTGAATCCGATATTAGAACTGATATTGAAAAGCCGATATTGAAAACCCGATATTGAAAAACCTATATCGAAAAACTGATATTGCAAAACCGATATTGAAAAACCGATATTGAACCCGATATTGAAAAACACATATTGAAAAACAAATATTGAAAAACCTATATCGAAAAACTGATATTGCAAAACCGATATTGAAAAACCGATATTGATTCCGATATTAGAACCGATTTTGAAAAACCGATATTGAAAAACAGATATTGAAAAACCGATATTGAAAAACCGATATTGAAAAACAAATATTGATAAACCGATATTGAAAAACCGATATTGAAACCGATATTGCAAAACCGATATTGAAAAACCAATATTGAAAAACAAATATTGAAAAACTGATATCGAAAAACTGATATAGAAAAACCGATATTGAAAAACAAATATTGAAAAACTGATATCGAAAAACTGATATTGAAAAACCGATATTGAAAAACCGATATTGAAAATCCTATATCGAAAAACTGATATTGCAAAACCGATATTGAAATACCGATATTGAAACCGATATTAGAACCGATATTGAAAAACCGATATTGAAAAACCGATATTGAAAAACCGATATTGAAAACCCGATATTGAAAAACCGATATTGAAAAACCGATATTGAAAAACCGATATTGAAAAACCGATATTGAAAAACCGATATTGAAAAACCTATATCGAAAAACTGATATTGCAAAACCGATATTGAAAAACCGATATTGAAAAACTGATATTGAAAAACAGATATTGAAAAACCGATATTGAATCCGATATTAGAACCGATATTGAAAAACACATATTGAAAAACAAATATTGAAAAACTCATATCGAAAAACTGATATTGAAAAACCGATATTGAAAAACCGATAATGAAAAACAAATATTGAAAAACTGATTTCGAAAAACTGATATTGAAAAACCGATATTGAAAAACCGATATTGAAAAACAAATATTGATAAACCGATATTGAAAAACCGATATTGAATCCGATATTAGAAACTATATTCAAAAACCGATATTGAATCCGATATTAGAACCGATATTGAAAAACCGATATTGATTCCGATATTAGAACCGATATTGAAAAACCGATATTGAAAAACCGATATTGAAAAACCTATATCGAAAAACTGATATTGCAAAACCGATATTGAAATACCGATATTGAAACCGATATTAGAACCGATATTGAAAAACCGATATTGAAAAACCGATATTGAAAAACCGATATTGAAAACCCGATATTGAAAAACCGATATTGAAAAACCGATATTGAAAAACCGATATTGAAAAACCGATATTGAAAAACCGATATTGAAAAACCTATATCGAAAAACTGATATTGCAAAACCGATATTGAAAAACCGATATTGAAAAACTGATATTGAAAAACAGATATTGAAAAACCGATATTGAATCCGATATTAGAACCGATATTGAAAAACACATATTGAAAAACAAATATTGAAAAACTCATATCGAAAAACTGATATTGAAAAACCGATATTGAAAAACCGATAATGAAAAACAAATATTGAAAAACTGATTTCGAAAAACTGATATTGAAAAACCGATATTGAAAAACCGATATTGAAAAACAAATATTGATAAACCGATATTGAAAAACCGATATTGAATCCGATATTAGAAACGATATTCAAAAACCGATATTGAATCCGATATTAGAACCGATATTGAAAAACCGATATTGATTCCGATATTAGAACCGATATTGAAAAACCGATATTGAAAAACCGATATTGAAAAACCTATATCGAAAAACTGATATTGCAAAACCGATATTGAAATACCGATATTGAAACCGATATTAGAACCGATATTGAAAAACCGATATTGAAAAACCGATATTGAAAAACCGATATTGAAAACCCGATATTGAAAAACCGATATTGAAAAACTGATATTGAAAAACCGATATTGAAAAACCGATATTGATTCCGATATTAGAACCGATATTGAAAAACACATATTGAAAAACAAATATTGAAAAACCGATATCGAAAAACTGATATTGAAAAACCGATATTGAAAAAGCGATATTGAAAACTAAATATTGAAAAACCGATATTGAAAAACCTATATCGAAAAACTGATATTGCAAAACCGATATTGATTCCGATATTAGAACCGATATTGAAAAACCGATATTGAAAAACAAATATTGAAAAACTGATATCGAAAAACTGATATTGAAAAACCGGTATTGAAAAACCGATAATGAAAAACAAATATTGAAAAACTGATTTCGAAAAACTGATATTGAAAAACCGATATTGAAAAACCGATATTGAAAAACAAATATTGATAAACCGATATTGAAAAACCGATATTGAATCCGATATTAGAACCGATATTCAAAAACCGATATTGAATCCGATATTAGAACCGATATTGAAAAACTTATATCGAAAAACTGATATTGAAAAACCGATATTGAAAAACCGATATTGAAAAACAAATATTGATAAACCGATATTGAAAAACCGATATTGAAAAACCGATATTGAAAACTAAATATTGAAAAACCGATATTGAAAAACCTATATCGAAAAACTGATATTGCAAAACCGATATTGAAAAACCGATATTGATTCCGATATTAGAACCGATATTGAAAAACCGATATTGAAAAACCGATATTGAAAAACCGATATTGAAAAACCGATATTGAAAAACCGATATTGAAAAACCTATATCGAAAAACTGATATTGCAAAACCGATATTGAAAAAACGATATTGATTCCGATATTAGAACCGATATTGAAAAACCGATATTGAAAAACAAATATTGAAAAACTGATATCGAAAAACTGATATTGAAAAACCGATATTAGAACCGATATTGAAAAACCGATATTGAAAAACCTATATCGAAAAACTGATATTGCAAAACCGATATTGAAAAACCGATATTGAATCCGATATTAGAACTGATATTGAAAAGCCGATATTGAAAACCCGATATTGAAAAACCTATATCGAAAAACTGATATTGCAAAACCGATATTGAAAAACCGATATTGAACCCGATATTGAAAAACACATATTGAAAAACAAATATTGAAAAACCTATATCGAAAAACTGATATTGCAAAACCGATATTGAAAAACCGATATTGATTCCGATATTAGAACCGATTTTGAAAAACCGATATTGAAAAACAGATATTGAAAAACCGATATTGAAAAACCGATATTGAAAAACAAATATTGATAAACCGATATTGAAAAACCGATATTGAAACCGATATTGCAAAACCGATATTGAAAAACCAATATTGAAAAACAAATATTGAAAAACTGATATCGAAAAACTGATATAGAAAAACCGATATTGAAAAACAAATATTGAAAAACTGATATCGAAAAACTGATATTGAAAAACCGATATTGAAAAACCGATATTGAAAATCCTATATCGAAAAACTGATATTGCAAAACCGATATTGAAATACCGATATTGAAACCGATATTAGAACCGATATTGAAAAACCGATATTGAAAAACCGATATTGAAAAACCGATATTGAAAACCCGATATTGAAAAACCGATATTGAAAAACCGATATTGAAAAACCGATATTGAAAAACCGATATTGAAAAACCGATATTGAAAAACCTATATCGAAAAACTGATATTGCAAAACCGATATTGAAAAACCGATATTGAAAAACTGATATTGAAAAACAGATATTGAAAAACCGATATTGAATCCGATATTAGAACCGATATTGAAAAACACATATTGAAAAACAAATATTGAAAAACTCATATCGAAAAACTGATATTGAAAAACCGATATTGAAAAACCGATAATGAAAAACAAATATTGAAAAACTGATTTCGAAAAACTGATATTGAAAAACCGATATTGAAAAACCGATATTGAAAAACAAATATTGATAAACCGATATTGAAAAACCGATATTGAATCCGATATTAGAAACGATATTCAAAAACCGATATTGAATCCGATATTAGAACCGATATTGAAAAACCGATATTGATTCCGATATTAGAACCGATATTGAAAAACCGATATTGAAAAACCGATATTGAAAAACCTATATCGAAAAACTGATATTGCAAAACCGATATTGAAATACCGATATTGAAACCGATATTAGAACCGATATTGAAAAACCGATATTGAAAAACCGATATTGAAAAACCGATATTGAAAACCCGATATTGAAAAACCGATATTGAAAAACTGATATTGAAAAACCGATATTGAAAAACCGATATTGAATCCGATATTAGAACCGATATTGAAAAACACATATTGAAAAACAAATATTGAAAAACCGATATTGAAAAACATATATTGAAAAACCGATATTGAAAACCCGATATTGAAAAACCGATATTGAAAAACCTATATCGAAAAACTGATATTGAAAAACCGATATTGAAAAACCGATATTGAAAAACCGATATTGCAAAACCGATATTGAAAAACCGATATTGAAAAACAAATATTGAAAAACTGATATCGAAAAACTGATATTGAAAAACCGATATTGAAAAAGCGATATTGAAAACTAAATATTGAAAAACCGATATTGAAAAACCTATATCGAAAAACTGATATTGCAAAACCGATATTGAGAAACCGATATTGATTCCGATATTAGAACCGATATTGAAAAACCGATATTGAAAAACAAATATTGAAAAACTCATATCGAAAAACTGATATTGAAAAACCGATATTGAAAAACCGATAATGAAAAACAAATATTGAAAAACTGATTTCGAAAAACTGATATTGAAAAACCGATATTGAAAAACCGATATTGAAAAACAAATATTGATAAACCGATATTGAAAAACCGATATTGAATCCGATATTAGAAACGATATTCAAAAACCGATATTGAATCCGATATTAGAACCGATATTGAAAAACCGATATTGATTCCGATATTAGAACCGATATTGAAAAACCGATATTGAAAAACCTATATCGAAAAACTGATATTGCAAAACCGATATTGAAAAACCGATATTGAATCCGATATTAGAACCGATATTGAAAAACCGATATTGAAAAACAAATATTGAAAAACTGATATTGCAAAACCGATATTGCAAAGCCGATATTGAATCCGATATTAGAACCGATATTGAAAAACCGATATTGAAAAACCTATATCGAAAAACTGATATTGCAAAACCGATATTGCAAAGCCGATATTGCAAAACCTATATCGAAAAACTGATATTGCAAAACCGATATTGAATCCAATATTAGAACCGATATTGAAAAACCGATATTGAAAAACCGATATTGCAAAACCTATATCGAAAAACTGATATTGCAAAACCGATATTGAATCCAATATTAGAACCGATATTGAAAAACCGATATTGAAAAACCTATATCGAAAAACTGATATTGCAAAACCGATATTGAAAAACCGATATTGAATCCGATATTAGAACCGATATTGAAAAACCGATATTGAAAAACAAATATTGAAAAACTGATATTGCAAAACCGATATTGCAAAGCCGATATTGAATCCGATATTAGAACCGATATTGAAAAACCGATATTGAAAAACCTATATCGAAAAACTGATATTGCAAAACCGATATTGCAAAGCCGATATTGAATCCGATATTAGAACCGATATTGAAAAACCGATATTGAAAAACCTATATCGAAAAACTGATATTGCAAAACCGATATTGAAAAACAGATATTGAATCCGATATTAGAACCGATATTGAAAAACCGATATTGCAAAACCGATATTGAAAAACCGATATTGAAACACAAATATTGAAAAACTGATATCGAAAAACTGATATTGAAAAACCGATATTGAAAAACCGATATTGAAAACTAAATATTGAAAAACCGATATTGAAAAACCTATATCGAAAAACTGATATTGCAAAACCGATATTGAAAAACCGATATTGATTCCGATATTAGAACCGATATTGAAAAACCGATATTGAAAAACAAATATTGAAAAACTGATATCGAAAAACTGATATTGAAAAACCGGTATTGAAAAACCGATAATGAAAAACAAATATTGAAAAACTGATTTCGAAAAACTGATATTGAAAAACCGATATTGAAAAACCGATATTGAAAAACAAATATTGATAAACCGATATTGAAAAACCGATATTGAATCCGATATTAGAACCGATATTCAAAAACCGATATTGAATCCGATATTAGAACCGATATTGAAAAACTTATATCGAAAAACTGATATTGAAAAACCGATATTGAAAAACCGATATTGAAAAACAAATATTGATAAACCGATATTGAAAAACCGATATTGAAAAACCGATATTGAAAACTAAATATTGAAAAACCGATATTGAAAAACCTATATCGAAAAACTGATATTGCAAAACCGATATTGAAAAACCGATATTGAACCCGATATTGAAAAACACATATTGAAAAACAAATATTGAAAAACCTATATCGAAAAACTGATATTGCAAAACCGATATTGAAAAACCGATATTGATTCCGATATTAGAACCGATTTTGAAAAACCGATATTGAAAAACAGATATTGAAAAACCGATATTGAAAAACCGATATTGAAAAACAAATATTGATAAACCGATATTGAAAAACCGATATTGAAACCGATATTGCAAAACCGATATTGAAAAACCAATATTGAAAAACAAATATTGAAAAACTGATATCGAAAAACTGATATAGAAAAACCGATATTGAAAAACAAATATTGAAAAACTGATATCGAAAAACTGATATTGAAAAGCCGATATTGAAAAACCGATATTGAAAAACCTATATCGAAAAACTGATATTGCAAAACCGATATTGAAATACCGATATTGAAACCGATATTAGAACCGATATTGAAAAACCGATATTGAAAAACCGATATTGAAAAACCGATATTGAAAACCCGATATTGAAAAACCGATATTGAAAAACCGATATTGAAAAACCGATATTGAAAAACCGATATTGAAAAACCGATATTGAAAAACCTATATCGAAAAACTGATATTGCAAAACCGATATTGAAAAACCGATATTGAAAAACTTATATTGAAAAACAGATATTGAAAAACCGATATTGAATCCGATATTAGAACCGATATTGAAAAACACATATTGAAAAACAAATATTGAAAAACCGATATTGAAAAATATATATTGAAAAACCGATATTGAAAAACCGATATTGAAAAACCTATATCGAAAAACCGATATTGAAAAGCAAATATTGAAAAACTGATATCGAAAAACTGATATTGAAAAACCGATATTGAAAAACCGATATTGAAAAACCTATATCGAAAAACTGATATTGCAAAACCGATATTGAAATACCGATATTGAAACCGATATTAGAACCGCTATTGAAAAACCGATATTGAAAACCCGATATTGAAAAACCGATATTGAAAAACTGATATTGAAAAACCGATATTGAAAAACCGATATTGAATCCGATATTAGAACCGATATTGAAAAACACATATTGAAAAACAAATATTGAAAAACCGATATTGAAAAACATATATTGAAAAACCGATATTGAAAACCCGATATTGAAAAACCGATATTGAAAAACCTATATCGAAAAACTGATATTGAAAAACCGATATTGAAAAACCGATATTGAAAAACAAATATTGATAAACCGATATTGAAAACTAAATATTGAAAATCTGATATTGAATCCGATATTAGAACCGATATTGAAAAACCGATATTGAAAAACCTATATCGAAAAACTGATATTGAAAAACTGATATCGAAAAACTGATATTGAAAAACCGATATTGAAAAAACCGATATTGAAACCGATATTAGAACCGATATCGAAAAACTGATTTCGAAAAACTGATATTGAAAAACCGATATTGAAAAACAAATATTGATAAACCGATATTGAAAAACCGATATTGAAACCGATATTGCAAAACCGATATTGAAAAACCAATATTGAAAAACAAATATTGAAAAACTGATATCGAAAAACTGATATTGAAAAACCGATATTGAAAACTAAATATTGAAAAACCGATATTGAAAAACCTATATCGAAAAACTGATATTGCAAAACCGATATTGAAAAACCGATATTGATTCCGATATTAGAACCGATATTGAAAATCCGATATTGAAAAACAAATATTGAAAAACTGATATCGAAAAACTGATATTGAAAAACCGATATTGAAAAACACATATTGAAAAACAAATATTGAAAAACCTATATCGAAAAACTGATATTGCAAAACCGATATTGAATCCGATATTAGAACCGATATTGAAAAACAAATATTGATAAACCGATATTGAAAAACCGATATTGAAACCGATATTGCAAAACCGATATTGAAAAACCAATATTGAAAAACAAATATTGAAAAACTGATATCGAAAAACTGATATTGAAAAACCGATATTGAAAACTAAATATTGAAAAACCGATATTGAAAAACCTATATCGAAAAACTGATATTGCAAAACCGATATTGAAAAACCGATATTGATTCCGATATTAGAACCGATATTGAAAAACCGATATTGAAAAACAAATATTGAAAAACTGATATCGAAAAACTGATATTGAAAAACCGATATTGAAAAACCGATATTGAAAAACACATATTGAAAAACAAATATTGAAAAACCTATATCGAAAAACTGATATTGCAAAACCGATATTGAATCCGATATTAGAACCGATATTGAAAAACCGATATTTAAAAACCGATATTGACAAACCGATATTGAAAAACACATATTGAAAAACAAATATTGAAAAACCTATATCGAAAAACTGATATTGCAAAGCCGATATAGAATCCGATATTAGAACCGATATTGAAAAACCGATATTGAAAAACCGATATTGAAAAACCGATATTGAAAAACCTATATCGAAAAACTGATATTGCAAAACCGATATTGAATCCGATATTAGAACCGATATTGAAAAACCGATATTGAAAAACCGATATTGAAAAACTGATATTGAAAAACCGATATTGAAAAACCGATATTGAAAAACAAATATTGATAAACCGATATTGAAAAACCGATATTGAAACCGATATTGCAAAACCGATATTGAAAAACCAATATTGAAAATCTGATATTGAATCCGATATTAGAACCGATATTGAAAAACCGATATTGAAAAACCTATATCGAAAAACTGATATTGAAAAACTGATATCGAAAAACTGATATTGAAAACCCGATATTGAAAAACCGATATTGAAAAACACATATTGAAAAACAAGTATTGAAAAACCTATATCGAAAAACTGATATTGCAAAACCGATATTGAAAAACCGATATTGATTCCGATATTAGAACCGATATTGAAAAACCGATATTGAAAAACAAATATTGAAAAACTGATATCGAAAAACTGATATTGAAAAACCGATATTGAAAAACCTATATCGAAAAACTGATATTGCAAAACCGATATTGAATCCGATATTAGAACCGATATTGAAAAACCGATATTTAAAAACCGATATTGACAAACCGATATTGAAAAACACATATTGAAAAACAAATATTGAAAAACCTATATCGAAAAACTGATATTGCAAAGCCGATATAGAATCCGATATTAGAACCGATATTGAAAAACCGATATTGAAAAACCGATATTGAAAAACCGATATTGAAAAACCGATATTGAAAACCCGATATTGAAAAACCGATATTGAAAAACCGATATTGAAAAACCTATATCGAAAAAATGATATTGCAAAACCGATATTGAAAAACCGATATTGAAAAACTGATATTGAAAAACCGATATTGAAAAACCGATATTGAATCCGATATTAGAACCGATATTGAAAAACACATATTGAAAAACAAATATTGAAAAACCGATATTGAAAAACATATATTGAAAACCCGATATTGAAAAACCGATATTGAAAAACAAATATTGAAAAACTGATATCGAAAAACTGATATTGAAAAACCGATATTGAAAAACCGATATTGAAAAACACATATTGAAAAACAAATATTGAAAAACCTATATCGAAAAACTGATATTGCAAAACCGATATTGAATCCGATATTAGAACCGATATTGAAAAACCGATATTTAAAAACCGATATTGACAAACCGATATTGAAAAACACATATTGAAAAACAAATATTGAAAAACCTATATCGAAAAACTGATATTGCAAAGCCGATATAGAATCCGATATTAGAACCGATATTGAAAAACCGATATTGAAAAACCGATATTGAAAAACCGATATTGAAAAACCGATATTGAAAAACCTATATCGAAAAACTGATATTGCAAAACCGATATTGAATCCGATATTAGAACCGATATTGAAAAACCGATATTGAAAAACAAATATTGATAAACCGATATTGAAAAACCGATATTGAAACCGATATTGCAAAACCGATATTGAAAAACCAATATTGAAAATCTGATATTGAATCCGATATTAGAACCGATATTGAAAAACCGATATTGAAAAACCTATATCGAAAAACTGATATTGAAAAACTGATATCGAAAAACTGATATTGAAAACCCGATATTGAAAAACCGATATTGAAAAACACATATTGAAAAACAAGTATTGAAAAACCTATATCGAAAAACTGATATTGCAAAACCGATATTGAAAAACCGATATTGATTCCGATATTAGAACCGATATTGAAAAACCGATATTGAAAAACAAATATTGAAAAACTGATATCGAAAAACTGATATTGAAAAACCGATATTGAAAAACCGATATTGAAAAACCTATATCGAAAAACTGATATTGCAAAACCGATATTGAAATACCGATATTGAAACCGATATTAGAACCGATATTGAAAAACCGATATTGAAAAACCGATATTGAAAAACCGATATTGAAAACCCGATATTGAAAAACCGATATTGAAAAACCGATATTGAAAAACCGATATTGAAAAACCGATATTGAAAAACCTATATCGAAAAAATGATATTGCAAAACCGATATTGAAAAACCGATATTGAAAAACTGATATTGAAAAACCGATATTGAAACCGATATTGAATCCGATATTAGAACCGATATTGAAAAACACATATTGAAAAACAAATATTGAAAAACCGATATTGAAAAACATATATTGAAAACCCGATATTGAAAAACCGATATTGAAAAACCGATATTGAAAAACCTATATCGAAAAACTGATATTGAAAAACCGATATTGAAAAACCGATATTGAAAAACACATATTGAAAAACAAATAATGAAAAACCTATATCGAAAAACTGAAATTGCAAAACCGATATTGAATCCGATATTAGAACCGATATTGAAAAACCGATATTGAAAAACCGATATTGAAAAACCGATATTGAAAAACCGATATTGAAAAACCTATATCGAAAAACTGATATTGCAAAACCGATATTGAAAAACCGATATTGATTCCGATATTAGAACCGATATTGAAAAACAATTATTGAAAAACTGATATCGAAAAACTGATATTGAAAAACCGATATTGAAAAACCGATATTGAAAAACACATATTGAAAAACAAATATTGAAAAACCTATATCGAAAAACTGATATTGCAAAGCCGATATAGAATCCGATATTAGAACCGATATTGAAAAACCGATATTGAAAAACCGATATTGAAAAACCGATATTGAAAAACCGATATTGAAAAACCGATATTGAAAAACCGATATAGAAAAACCGATATTGAAAAACCGATATTGAAAAACCGATATTGAAAAACCTATATCGAAAAACTGATATTGCAAAACCGATATTGCAAAACCGATATTGAATCCGATATTAGAACCGATATTGAAAAACCGATATTGAAAAACCAATATCGAAAAACTGATATTGCAAAACCGATATTGAAAAACCGATATTGAATCCGATATTAGAACCGATATTAGAACCGATATTGAAAAACCGATATTGAAAAACCGATATTGAAAAACCGATATTGAAAAACCGATATTGAAAAACCGATATCGAAAAACTGATATTGAAAAACCGATATTGAAAAACCGATATTGAAAAACTGATATTGAAAAACCGATATTGAAAAACTGATATTGAAAAACCGATATTGAAAAACCGATATTGAAAAACAAATATTGAAAAACCTATATCGAAAAACTGATATTGCAAAGTCGATATAGAATCCGATATTAGAACCGATATTGAAAAACCGATATTGAAAAACTGATATTGAAAAACCGATATTGAAAAACCTATATCGAAAAACTGATATTGCAAAACCGATATTGAATCCGATATTAGAACCGATATTGAAAAACCGATATTGAAAAACCGATATTGAAAAACTGATATTGAAAAACCGATATTGAAAAACCGATATTGAAAAACAAATATTGATAAACCGATATTGAAAAACCGATATTGAAACCGATATTGCAAAACCGATATTGAAAAACCAATATTGAAAATCTGATATTGAATCCGATACTAGAACCGATATTAGAACCGATATTGAAAAACCGATATTGAAAAACCGATATTGAAAAACCGATATTGAAAAACCGATATTGAAAAACCGATATTGAAAAACCGATATCGAAAAACTGATATTGCAAAACCGATATTGAATCCGATATTAGAACCGATATTGAAAAACCGATATTGAAAAACCAATATCGAAAAACTGATATTGCAAAACCGATATTGAAAAACCGATATTGAATCCGATATTAGAACCGATATTAGAACCGATATTGAAAAACCGATATTGAAAAACCGATATTGAAAAACCGATATTGAAAAACCGATATTGAAAAACCGATATTGAAAAACCGATATCGAAAAACTGATATTGAAAAACAAATATTGAAATACCTATATCGAAAAACTGATATTGCAAAACCGATATTGAATCCAATATTAGAACCGATATTGAAAAACCGATATTGAAAAACCTATATCGAAAAACTGATATTGCAAAACCGATATTGAAAAACCGATATTGAATCCGATATTAGAACCGATATTGAAAAACCGATATTGAAAAACAAATAATGAAAAACTGATATCGAAAAACCGATATTGAAAAACCGATATTGAATCCGATATTAGAACCGATATTCAAAAACCGATATTGAAAACCAAATATCGAAAAACTGATATTGAAAAACCGATATTGAAAAACCGATATTGAAAACTAAATATTAAAAAACTGATATTGAATCCGATATTAGAACCGATATTGAAAAACCGATATTGAAAAACCTATATCGAAAAACTGATATTGCAAAACCGATATTGCAAAACCGATATTGAATCCGATATTAGAACCGATATTGAAAAACCGATATTGAAAAACCTATATCGAAAAACTGATATTGCAAAACCGATATTGAAAAACAGATATTGAATCCGATATTAGAACCGATATTGAAAAACCGATATTGCAAAACCGATATTGAAAAACCGATATTGAAACACAAATATTGAAAAACTGATATCGAAAAACTGATATTGAAAAACCGATATTGAAAAAGCGATATTGAAAACTAAATATTGAAAAACCGATATTGAAAAACCTATATCGAAAAACTGATATTGCAAAACCGATATTGAAAAACGGATATTGATTCCGATATTAGAACCGATATTGAAAAACCGATATTGAAAAACAAATATTGAAAAACTGATATCGAAAAACTGATATTGAAAAACCGGTATTGAAAAACCGATAATGAAAAACAAATATTGAAAAACTGATTTCGAAAAACTGATATTGAAAAACCGATATTGAAAAACCGATATTGAAAAACAAATATTGATAAACCGATATTGAAAAACCGATATTGAATCCGATATTAGAACCGATATTCAAAAACCGATATTGAATCCGATATTAGAACCGATATTGAAAAACCGATATTGAAAAACCGATATTGAAAAACTGATATTGAAAAACCGATATTGAAAAACCGATATTGAAAAACAAATATTGATAAACCGATATTGAAAAACCGATATTGAAACCGATATTGCAAAACCGATATTGAAAAACCAATATTGAAAATCTGATATTGAATCCGATATTAGAACCGATATTAGAACCGATATTGAAAAACCGATATTGAAAAACCGATATTGAATCCGATATTAGAACCGATATTAGAACCGATATTGAAAAACCGATATTGAAAAACCGATATTGAAAAACCGATATTGAAAAACCGATATTGAAAAACCGATATCGAAAAACTGATATTGAAAAACAAATATTGAAATACCTATATCGAAAAACTGATATTGCAAAACCGATATTGAATCCAATATTAGAACCGATATTGAAAAACCGATATTGAAAAACCTATATCGAAAAACTGATATTGCAAAACCGATATTGAAAAACCGATATTGAATCCGATATTAGAACCGATATTGAAAAACCGATATTGAAAAACAAATATTGAAAAACTGATATCGAAAAACCGATATTGAAAAACCGATATTGAATCCGATATTAGAACCGATATTCAAAAACCGATATTGAAAACCAAATATCGAAAAACTGATATTGAAAAACCGATATTGAAAACTAAATATTAAAAAACTGATATTGAATCCGATATTAGAACCGATATTGAAAAACCGATATTGAAAAACCTATATCGAAAAACTGATATTGCAAAACCGATATTGCAAAACCGATATTGAATCCGATATTAGAACCGATATTGAAAAACCGATATTGAAAAACCTATATCGAAAAACTGATATTGCAAAACCGAT
Organism: Andrena cerasifolii; assembly: GCF_050908995.1. Classification (NCBI taxonomy): domain Eukaryota; kingdom Metazoa; phylum Arthropoda; class Insecta; order Hymenoptera; family Andrenidae; genus Andrena; species Andrena cerasifolii. Next base: position 122,016 of record NW_027484931.1, read on the forward strand.
ATTGAAAAACAGATATTGAATCCGATATTAGAACCGATATTGAAAAACCGATATTGCAAAACCGATATTGAAAAACCGATATTGAAACACAAATATTGAAAAACTGATATCGAAAAACTGATATTGAAAAACCGATATTGAAAAAGCGATATTGAAAACTAAATATTGAAAAACCGATATTGAAAAACCTATATCGAAAAACTGATATTGCAAAACCGATATTGAAAAACGGATATTGATTCCGATATTAGAACCGATATTGAAAAACCGATATTGAAAAACAAATATTGAAAAACTGATATCGAAAAACTGATATTGAAAAACCGGTATTGAAAAACCGATAATGAAAAACAAATATTGAAAAACTGATTTCGAAAAACTGATATTGAAAAACCGATATTGAAAAACCGATATTGAAAAACAAATATTGATAAACCGATATTGAAAAACCGATATTGAATCCGATATTAGAACCGATATTCAAAAACCGATATTGAATCCGATATTAGAACCGATATTGAAACACTTATATCGAAAAACTGATATTGAAAAACCGATATTGAAAAACCGATATTGAAAAACAAATATTGATAAACCGATATTGAAAAAACGATATTGAAAAACCGATATTGCAAACTAAATATTGAAAAACCGATATTGAAAAACCTATATCGAAAAACTGATATTGCAAAACCGATATTGAAAAACCGATATTGATTCCGATATTAGAACCGATATTGAAAAACCGATATTGAAAAACCGATATTGAAAAACCGATATTGAAAAACCTATATCGAAAAACTGATATTGCAAAACCGATATTGAAAAAACGATATTGATTCCGATATTAGAACCGATATTGAAAAACCGATATTGAAAAACAAATATTGAAAAACTGATATCGAAAAACTGATATTGAAAAACCGATATTAGAACCGATATTGAAAAACCGATATTGAAAAACCTATATCGAAAAACTGATATTGCAAAACCGATATTGAAAAACCGATATTGAATCCGATATTAGAACTGATATTGAAAAGCCGACATTGAAAACCCGATATTGAAAAACCTATATCGAAAAACTGATATTGCAAAACCGATATTGAAAAACCGATATTGAACCCGATATTGAAAAACACATATTGAAAAACAAGTATTGAAAAACCTATATCGAAAAACTGATATTGCAAAACCGATATTGAAAAACCGATATTGATTCCGATATTAGAACCGATTTTGAAAAACCGATATTGAAAAACAGATATTGAAAAACCGATATTGAAAAACCGATATTGAAAAACAAATATTGATAAACCGATATTGAAATACCGATATTGAAACCGATATTGCAAAACCGATATTGAAAAACCAATATTGAAAAACAAATATTGAAAAACTGATATCGAAAAACTGATATAGAAAAACCGATATTGAAAAACAAATATTGAAAAACTGATATCGAAAAACTGATATTGAAAAACCGATATTGAAAAACCGATATTGAAAAACCTATATCGAAAAACTGATATTGCGAAACCGATATTGAAATACCGATATTGAAACCGATATTAGAACCGATATTGAAAAACCGATATTGAAAAACCGATATTGAAAAACCGATATTGAAAACCCGATATTGAAAAACCGATATTGAAAAACCGATATTGAAAAAGCGATATTGAAAAACCGATATTGAAAAACCGATATTGAAAAACCTATATCGAAAAACTGATATTGCAAAACCGATATTGAAAAACCGATATTGAAAAACTGATATTGAAAAACAGATATTGAAAAACCGATATTGAATCCGATATTAGAACCGATATTGAAAAACACATATTGAAAAACAAATATTGAAAAACCGATATTGAAAAACATATATTGAAAAACCGATATTGAAAAACCGATATTGAAAAGCCGATATTGAAAAACCTATATCGAAAAACCGATATTGAAAAACAAATATTGAAAAACTGATATCGAAAAACCGATATTGAAAAACTGATATTGATAAACCGATATTGAAAAACCGATATTGAAACCGATATTGCAAAACCGATATTGAAAAACCAATATTGAAAATCTGATATTGAATCCGATATTAGAACCGATATTAGAACCGATATTGAAAAACCGATATTGAAAAACCGATATTGAAAAACCGATATTGAAAAACCGATATTGAAAAACCGATATTGAAAAACCGATATTGAAAAACCGATATTGAATCCGATATTAGAACCGATATTAGAACCGATATTGAAAAACCGATATTGAAAAACCGATATCGAAAAACTGATATTGAAAAACAAATATTGAAATACCTATATCGAAAAACTGATATTGCAAAACCGATATTGAATCCAATATTAGAACCGATATTGAAAAACCGATATTGAAAAACCTATATCGAAAAACTGATATTGCAAAACCGATATTGAAAAACCGATATTGAATCCGATATTAGAACCGATATTGAAAAACCGATATTGAAAAACAAATATTGAAAAACTGATATCGAAAAACCGATATTGAAAAACCGATATTGAATCCGATATTAGAACCGATATTCAAAAACCGATATTGAAAACCAAATATCGAAAAACTGATATTGAAAAACCGATATTGAAAAACCGATATTGAAAACTAAATATTAAAAAACTGATATTGAATCCGATATTAGAACCGATATTGAAAAACCGATATTGAAAAACCTATATCGAAAAACTGATATTGCAAAACCGATATTGCAAAACCGATATTGAATCCGATATTAGAACCGATATTGAAAAACCGATATTGAAAAACCTATATCGAAAAACTGATATTGCAAAACCGATATTGAAAAACAGATATTGAATCCGATATTAGAACCGATATTGAAAAACCGATATTGCAAAACCGATATTGAAAAACCGATATTGAAACACAAATATTGAAAAACTGATATCGAAAAACTGATATTGAAAAACCGATATTGAAAAAGCGATATTGAAAACTAAATATTGAAAAACCGATATTGAAAAACCTATATCGAAAAACTGATATTGCAAAACCGATATTGAAAAACGGATATTGATTCCGATATTAGAACCGATATTGAAAAACCGATATTGAAAAACAAATATTGAAAAACTGATATCGAAAAACTGATATTGAAAAACCGGTATTGAAAAACCGATAATGAAAAACAAATATTGAAAAACTGATTTCGAAAAACTGATATTGAAAAACCGATATTGAAAAACCGATATTGAAAAACAAATATTGATAAACCGATATTGAAAAACCGATATTGAATCCGATATTAGAACCGATATTCAAAAACCGATATTGAATCCGATATTAGAACCGATATTGAAACACTTATATCGAAAAACTGATATTGAAAAACCGATATTGAAAAACCGATATTGAAAAACAAATATTGATAAACCGATATTGAAAAACCGATATTGAAAAACCGATATTGAAAACTAAATATTGAAAAACCGATATTGAAAAACCTATATCGAAAAACTGATATTGCAAAACCGATATTGAAAAAACGATATTGATTCCGATATTAGAACCGATATTGAAAAACCGATATTGAAAAACAAATATTGAAAAACTGATATTGAAAAACTGATATTGAAAAACCGATATTAGAACCGATATTGAAAAACCGATATTGAAAAACCTATATCGAAAAACTGATATTGCAAAACCGATATTGAAAAACCGATATTGAATCCGATATTAGAACTGATATTGAAAAGCCGACATTGAAAACCCGATATTGAAAAACCTATATCGAAAAACTGATATTGCAAAACCGATATTGAAAAACCGATATTGAACCCGATATTGAAAAACACATATTGAAAAACCGATATTGAAAAACCTATATCGAAAAACTGATATTGAAAAACCGATATTGAAAAAGCGATATTGAAAACTAAATATTGAAAAACCGATATTGAAAAACCTATATCGAAAAACTGATATTGCAAAACCGATATTGAAAAACGGATATTGATTCCGATATTAGAACCGATATTGAAAAACCGATATTGAAAAACAAATATTGAAAAACTGATATCGAAAAACTGATATTGAAAAACCGGTATTGAAAAACCGATAATGAAAAACAAATATTGAAAAACTGATTTCGAAAAACTGATATTGAAAAACCGATATTGCAAAACCGATATTGAAAAACCGATATTGAAACACAAATATTGAAAAACTGATATCGAAAAACTGATATTGAAAAACCGATATTGAAAAAGCGATATTGAAAACTAAATATTGAAAAACCGATATTGAAAAACCTATATCGAAAAACTGATATTGCAAAACCGATATTGAAAAACGGATATTGATTCCGATATTAGAACCGATATTGAAAAACCGATATTGAAAAACAAATATTGAAAAACTGATATCGAAAAACTGATATTGAAAAACCGGTATTGAAAAACCGATAATGAAAAACAAATATTGAAAAACTGATTTCGAAAAACTGATATTGAAAAACCGATATTGAAAAACCGATATTGAAAAACAAATATTGATAAACCGATATTGAAAAACCGATATTGAATCCGATATTAGAACCGATATTCAAAAACCGATATTGAATCCGATATTAGAACCGATATTGAAACACTTATATCGAAAAACTGATATTGAAAAACCGATATTGAAAAACCGATATTGAAAAACAAATATTGATAAACCGATATTGAAAAACCGACATTGAAAAACCGATATTGAAAACTAAATATTGAAAAACCGATATTGAAAAACCTATATCGAAAAACTGATATTGCAAAACCGATATTGAAAAACCGATATTGATTCCGATATTAGAACCGATATTGAAAAACCGATATTGAAAAACCGATATTGAAAAACCGATATTGAAAAACCGATATTGAAAAACCTATATCGAAAAACTGATATTGCAAAACCGATATTGAAAAAACGATATTGATTCCGATATTAGAACCGATATTGAAAAACCGATATTGAAAAACAAATATTGAAAAACTGATATCGAAAAACTGATATTGAAAAACCGATATTAGAACCGATATTGAAAAACCGATATTGAAAAACCTATATCGAAAAACTGATATTGCAAAACCGATATTGAAAAACCGATATTGAATCCGATATTAGAACTGATATTGAAAAGCCGACATTGAAAACCCGATATTGAAAAACCTATATCGAAAAACTGATATTGCAAAACCGATATTGAAAAACCGATATTGAACCCGATATTGAAAAACACATATTGAAAAACAAGTATTGAAAAACCTATATCGAAAAACTGATATTGCAAAACCGATATTGAAAAACCGATATTGATTCCGATATTAGAACCGATTTTGAAAAACCGATATTGAAAAACAGATATTGAAAAACCGATATTGAAAAACCGATATTGAAAAACAAATATTGATAAACCGATATTGAAAAACCGATATTGAAACCGATATTGCAAAACCGATATTGAAAAACCAATATTGAAAAACAAATATTGAAAAACTGATATCGAAAAACTGATATAGAAAAACCGATATTGAAAAACAAATATTGAAAAACTGATATCGAAAAACTGATATTGAAAAACCGATATTGAAAAACCGATATTGAAAAACCTATATCGAAAAACTGATATTGCGAAACCGATATTGAAATACCGATATTGAAACCGATATTAGAACCGATATTGAAAAACCGATATTGAAAAACCGATATTGAAAAACCGATATTGAAAACCCGATATTGAAAAACCGATATTGAAAAACCGATATTGAAAAAGCGATATTGAAAAACCGATATTGAAAAACCGATATTGAAAAACCTATATCGAAAAACTGATATTGCAAAACCGATATTGAAAAACCGATATTGAAAAACTGATATTGAAAAACAGATATTGAAAAACCGATATTGAATCCGATATTAGAACCGATATTGAAAAACACATATTGAAAAACAAATATTGAAAAACCGATATTGAAAAACATATATTGAAAAACCGATATTGAAAAACCGATATTGAAAAGCCGATATTGAAAAACCTATATCGAAAAACCGATATTGAAAAACAAATATTGAAAAACTGATATCGAAAAACTGATATTGAAAAACCGATATTGAAAAACCGATATTGAAAAACCTATATCGAAAAACTGATATTGCAAAACCGATATTGAAATACCGATATTGAAACCGATATTAGAACCGATATTGAAAAACCGATATTGAAAAACCGATATTGAAAAACCGATATTGAAAACCCGATATTGAAAAACCGATATTGAAAAATCGATATTGAAATACCGATATTGAAAAACCGATATTGAAAAACCGATATTGAAAAACCGATATTGAAAAACCTATATCGAAAAACTGATATTGAAAAACCGATATTGAAAAACCGATATTGAAAAACTGATATTGAAAAACCGATATTGAAAAACCGATATTGAAAAACAAATATTGATAACCCGATATTGAAAACTAAATATTGAAAATCTGATATTGAATCCGATATTAGAACCGATATTGAAAAACCGATATTGAAAAACCTATATCGAAAAACTGATATTGAAAAACTGATATCGAAAAACTGATATTGAAAAACCGATATTGAAAAAACCGATATTGAAACCGATATTAGAACCGATATCGAAAAACTGATTTCGAAAAACTGATATTGAAAAACCGATATTGAAAAACAAATATTGATAAACCGATATTGAAAAACCGATATTGAAACCGATATTGCAAAACCGATATTGAAAAACCAATATTGAAAAACAAATATTGAAAAACTGATATCGAAAACTGATATTGAAAAACCGATATTGAAAACTAAATATTGAAAACCCGATATTGAAAAACCTATATCGAAAAACTGATATTGCAAAACCGATATTGAAAAACCGATATTGATTCCGATATTAGAACCGATATCGAAAAACCGATATTGAAAAACAAATATTGAAAAACTGATATCGAAAAACTGATATTGAAAAACCGATATTGTAAAACACATATTGAAAAACAAATATTGAAAAACCTATATCGAAAAACTGATATTGCAAAACCGATATTGAATCCGATATTAGAACCGATATTGAAAAACCGATATTCAAAAACCGATATTGAAAAACCGATATTGAAAAACCGATATTGAAAAACCTATATTCAAAAACTGATATTGCAAAACCGATATTGAAAAACCGATATTGATTCCGATATTAGAACCGATATTGAAAAACCGATATTGAAAAACAATTATTGAAAAACTGATATCGAAAAACTGATATTGAAAAACCGATATTGAAAAACCGATATTGAAAAACCTATATCGAAAAACTGATATTGCAAAACCGATATTGAAAAACCGATATTGAATCCGATATTAGAACCGATATTGAAAAACCGATATTGCAAAACCGATATTGAAAAACCGATATTGAAACACAAATATTGAAAAACTGATATCGAAAAACTGATATTGAAAAACCGGTATTGAAAAACCGATAATGAAAAACAAATATTGAAAAACTGATTTCGAAAAACTGATATTGAAAAACCGATATTGAAAAACCGATATTGAAAAACAAATATTGATAAACCGATATTGAAAAACCGATATTGAATCCGATATTAGAACCGATATTCAAAAACCGATATTGAATCCGATTTTAGAACCGATATTGAAACACTTATATCGAAAAACTGATATTGAAAAACCGATATTGAAAAACCGATATTGAAAACTAAATATTAAAAAACTGATATTGAATCCGATATTAGAACCGATATTGAAAAACCGATATTGAAAAACAAATATTGAAAAACTGATATCGAAAAACCGATATTGAAAAACCGATATTGAATCCGATATTAGAACCGATATTCAAAAACCGATATTGAAAACCAAATATCGAAAAACTGATATTGAAAAACCGATATTGAAAAACCGATATTGAAAACTAAATATTAAAAAACTGATATTGAATCCGATATTAGAACCGATATTGAAAAACCGATATTGAAAAACCTATATCGAAAAACTGATATTGCAAAACCGATATTGCAAAACCGATATTGAATCCGATATTAGAACCGATATTGAAAAACCGATATTGAAAAACCTATATCGAAAAACTGATATTGCAAAACCGATATTGAAAAACAGATATTGAATCCGATATTAGAACCGATATTGAAAAACCGATATTGCAAAACCGATATTGAAAAACCGATATTGAAACACAAATATTGAAAAACTGATATCGAAAAACTGATATTGAAAAACCGATATTGAAAAAGCGATATTGAAAACTAAATATTGAAAAACCGATATTGAAAAACCTATATCGAAAAACTGATATTGCAAAACCGATATTGAAAAACGGATATTGATTCCGATATTAGAACCGATATTGAAAAACCGATATTGAAAAACAAATATTGAAAAACTGATATCGAAAAACTGATATTGAAAAACCGGTATTGAAAAACCGATAATGAAAAACAAATATTGAAAAACTGATTTCGAAAAACTGATATTGAAAAACCGATATTGAAAAACCGATATTGAAAAACAAATATTGAAAAACTGATATCGAAAAACTGATATTGAAAAATCGATATTAGAACCGATATTGAAAAACCGATATTGAAAAACCTATATCGAAAAACTGATATTGCAAAACCGATATTGAAAAACCGATATTGAATCCGATATTAGAACTGATATTGAAAAGCCGACATTGAAAACCCGATATTGAAAAACCTATATCGAAAAACTGATATTGCAAAACCGATATTGAAAAACCGATATTGAACCCGATATTGAAAAACACATATTGAAAAACAAGTATTGAAAAACCTATATCGAAAAACTGATATTGCAAAACCGATATTGAAAAACCGATATTGATTCCGATATTAGAACCGATTTGAAAAACCGATATTGAAAAACAGATATTGAAAAACCGATATTGAAAAACCGATATTGAAAAACAAATATTGATAAACCGATATTGAAAAACCGATATTGAAACCGATATTGCAAAACCGATATTGAAAAACCAATATTGAAAAACAAATATTGAAAAACTGATATCGAAAAACTGATATTGAAAAACCGGTATTGAAAAACCGATAATGAAAAACAAATATTGAAAAACTGATTTCGAAAAACTGATATTGAAAAACCGATATTGAAAAACCGATATTGAAAAACAAATATTGATAAACCGATATTGAAAAACCGATATTGAATCCGATATTAGAACCGATATTCAAAAACCGATATTGAATCCGATATTAGAACCGATATTGAAACACTTATATCGAAAAACTGATATTGAAAAACCGATATTGAAAAACCGATATTGAAAACTAAATATTAAAAAACTGATATTGAATCCGATATTAGAACCGATATTGAAAAACCGATATTGAAAAACAAATATTGAAAAACTGATATCGAAAAACCGATATTGAAAAACCGATATTGAATCCGATATTAGAACCGATATTCAAAAACCGATATTGAAAACCAAATATCGAAAAACTGATATTGAAAAACCGATATTGAAAAACCGATATTGAAAACTAAATATTAAAAAACTGATATTGAATCCGATATTAGAACCGATATTGAAAAACCGATATTGAAAAACCTATATCGAAAAACTGATATTGCAAAACCGATATTGCAAAACCGATATTGAATCCGATATTAGAACCGATATTGAAAAACCGATATTGAAAAACCTATATCGAAAAACTGATATTGCAAAACCGATATTGAAAAACAGATATTGAATCCGATATTAGAACCGATATTGAAAAACCGATATTGCAAAACCGATATTGAAAAACCGATATTGAAACACAAATATTGAAAAACTGATATCGAAAAACTGATATTGAAAAACCGATATTGAAAAAGCGATATTGAAAACTAAATATTGAAAAACCGATATTGAAAAACCTATATCGAAAAA